>NC_092091.1:55630626-55930626 GCF_045679555.1 Salvelinus alpinus
AGTCACGAGATGCATCCCGTTCCCTACGCAGTGCACTACTTTCGACTAGGGCCCATAGAGCTCAGGTCAAAAGTAGTGCACTATGTAGGGAATAAGTTCCCATTTGGATCTCAGACATAGACAATCTAACCCTAGCATGTGGATATCTGACTGTCTGTTTTCACGTCACTCCAAAATCATTTTCGTTCTTTTCGTCACTGATCATTTAAATGACATCAATATCACCCCCCCAAAAAAAGACCCCATTTATTTGGACTGGAACTAACAGACCCAGTTGAGGAACGAACCAATTATATAAGTGACTTACGTAACGTTGACTAATTATGCAAGGACTATATTAAGGAATGCACAACACGGGAGGGTGGTGGACGCTTAATTGGAGGAGGACGGGCTCGTGGTAATGGCTGGAGCGGAATCAGTGGAATGGTATCAAATACATCAGACATGGTGTCAATGTGTTTGATGCCAGTCCATTCGCTCCGTTCCAGCCATTGTTATGCGCCGTCCTCCCCTCAGCAGCCTCCTGTGACGTACAACTGTTCAATTCAGTAAAACGCACACGCAGTACACGCCCGCGCAGAGCACGCCCGCGCAGAGCACGCCCTCTATTAATCAGATACTCAGTTTACGTGACCAAGCGCAATCTGGTTTATGCAAGTCCATCCTGGTTTTTCTCTGTGAGTCTACAGTGGCACAGTTCAATAGACTCAATGCCTATTCATTATTCAAGTTAAAAAGCTACTTTGACGTGTTGTCACTGACATCTGTTCCCCCAAACAACTTCGTAGGCAGCGACGGATGCGTCTTCCCCTATTGGCTGTCCTGTCAACGTAACAACAGGAAGTGTGTAATTTGTGGCGATGCCATTGGCCCTGGTCTAATTCTATGATGATGCATCCTTCCTTTGTCGCTTTGGAGTTTTGAGAGTTAACAGATGCTTCGACCACATTAGATTGCCCTTGATTATTTCACATCAAGGAAGGGGAGTTTTTAAACAGGGACATTATCTGTGCCACTATCTGGCACAGATCTAGAATCAGCTTACCTTAACCTTAGACATTAGGTTTACACATACAAATCTGACCTCAGATCGGTATCTAGGTCAACTTCTTCTCCACTCCAGATTACCAGAAACAATCTAGGATCAGTTTACCTTTCCCAATTCTTAACCATTAGGCTCCCCTTACACAAATCTGACTTTTGTTTGTCCACACGGCCAACTTCCTATCTCCACTCCAGATGACCTGGCATTTGTTGCCCTTTTGGAGCCTGGCAGGCTACGGATCTAGAAAATCAGCTTACCGTAACCGTTTGTGTAATCAAAAGCAAAACTGGTCTTGGATCGGCTCACCTGGCGTCCATTGTTGGAGCCCTTGTTGGAGCCGGGCAGGCTGCAGCGTCCCATGCTGCCGTTGGGCGTGGTCCCGCAGCTGCTGATGATCTGCAGCTGTTTCTCGGCGCGGTCGGCACGGTCCAGGAGCTCCTCGATGAACTGCTGCAGGCGCACCTTGGCGTTGGCCTCCCGCGCCGCCGTATCCTGGAGGAACTGGTCTATCTGGGTTACCTCCCTGGTGAAAATCGGGAGGAGAGGAGACGGATAGTTACTGGTGTGCATAAACACACATAGGTTACGTCCCAAAAAGCACCGTATTTACTTCACACACACACACACAAAAATATAAAACGCAAAACGTAAAGTGTTGGTCCCATGTTTCATGAGCTGAAATAAAAGATCCTAGAAATGTTACATACGCACACAAAAAAAAGTATTTCTCTCATGTTTTGAGCACAGATTTGTTCATATCCCTGTTAGTGAGCATTTCTTTTTTGCCAAGATAATCCATCCACCTGACAGGTGTGGCATATCAAGAAGCTGATGAAACAGCATGATAATTACACAAGTGCAGCTTGTGCTGGGGACTATATAACGACACTCTAAAATGGTCAGTTTTGTCACACAACACAATGCCACAGATGTCAAGTTGAGGGAGCGTGCAATTGGCATGCTGACTGCAGGAATGTCCACTAGAGTGGTTTCCAGAGAATTGAACGTCCATTTCTCTACCGTTGTTTCAGAGAATTTGGCGGTATGTCCAACCGGCCTCACAACTGCAGACCACGTGTAAACACGCCAGCCCAGGACCTCCACATCTGGCTTCTTCACCTACGGGATCGTCTGAGACCAGCCCCCCAGACAGCTGATGAAACTGAGGAGTATTTCTGTCTGTAATAAAGCTCTTTTGTGGGAAAAACGTATTCTGATTGGCTGGGCCTGACTCCCCAGTGGGTTGGCCTATGCCCAGTCATGTGAAATCCATAGTTTAGGGCCTAATGAGTTGATTTAAAAATCAACTGATTTCCTTATATGAACTGTAAGTCAGTAAAATAGTTGAAATTGTGACATGTTGCGTTTATATATATATATCTTTGTTCAGCATAGTACACTAAATTGGACCAGAGCCATATAGGCTCAGCAGTCATGGACTGGTCTATCTGGGCCACCTCCCTGGTGGAGGCGAGAAGAGACACAGAATGGTTTGAGTACACACACACACACACGGGGGAGTTGGTCTGACAGTGCAACCTCATTAAATGTAGATAGATATCTGCACACTGATGAATGGTCCTGCAGTTTACTGGGCAACACTAAGCAATATTAACTGCTATATTAACAGCAATAGTAACCTTTGCAGTTAAGTAATAATGCCAGAGAAGCCGGTATTAGGAGGATATTGGTACGACGTCGAGGGCCGGCAAACCATTCCAATATATCCTCCAACCACCGGCTTCGAGGTTGTTATCACTTTTATTCAACTGGTTACCAACAGATTTAAATAAGAATTGATATATTTTCATGAATTTAATCATACTATTAAAAAAAAATATGTAAAAAAAATCCCAACACAAATCTATGGTTGCTACCCAAGCCGGCTGGTCGTTCACTCTATCGGTTAGGTTGCCAGAGACGCGACCCAGTCATGAACTCGTGTTCTTTATCTATATCCGAGTCATTCGTTCTAATGTTCCGTTGCCATGCTGCCTGGCAACGTTCTTATCCCTTGGTTGCTAGCTAGCCAACTATGGCTAACAGTCACTTCAAACAGAACAGCAGAGTAGCTGCATTTGCGTTTGTTTAAGCTGTTTTCTAGTGGCATTTATTTGTCGTGACATTTACAATGAGCTAATGATGAGCGATTTCGTCTGGCATAGAACATGTGCTCTCGTCAGGACAATGTTCAGAGGAGCTAGCCAACTACACAGCTAACACAATCACTTCAAACTGAAAATACAGCAAACTACAGTAGCTCTATTGATATTTCTTTGTATATATATCCATAAATATTATGCCGATTCATGATTTCGACTGGCTGAGAAAAGAGGTCTCGTCCTGACACGTTAATCCTCAAATGAGACAGCGGAGATCAAATTTCAATATTGAAAAGGTCGGAGACAGCAAGGTTTATACAAATCTCTGCTGTTGCAAACCAAATGCTGGTCTAAAAAGAAAAAGCGACATGATGTCTAGATCATTTTTTTACAGTGGAGATCAAGTTTATAAATTGCCTGGTTGGGCTGATGAGAGTTGATTACGTCATAGCCGGAGGTAACTTGTGGAATAGACACCGGCTGGAATGCGGTTTTAACCAATTAGCAACCAGGATTAGACCCACCCGTTGCACAATTCATGAATTTATAAGCTGCAGGTTATTGGATGCGAGTACACTACGTTTGCAACTAACTGGGCGACCCAACTCCCTGGGAACATATGGCAAGAATGGGTGGTTTGGGGCGTACTAAAACAAACACACATCACTTCTAACGGGAGGACAGAAACCAGATGGTTAGGTGCACACATACCAGACCTGGGTCAAATACATAATGTAAAATACTGCACTTGATTTACAATGGACCCAATAGAACACACAGTACAGTGGAGCTGGACATGAAGATTTGTGCCATCTTTAACACAGACAGACGCACAGAGATGCAAGACAATTAAACGTCACAGAATCTCCTGCTGAGGTGCCACAGACATGTCTGGACTGTTAAATGCCATCAATATCACCCCCCCCCCGGACCATTCAACAAGGTGACCCATGGGTAGAATCATTTACTCCCACAAGAGCGTTATATGGACACTGATGGATCTAAGTATAGGATCATATCAAGTACCGTAAGTGGAACCTTCTGGAAACACACACACATACCGGGGGGGTAATGTTGACCCTAAGGTACTGTATATAGCATACAGATTAGTGATATACTGTATCTGCTAGCACAAGGAATCCATCTCTTCAAAACACACACACTCCTACACAAAACACACAGGAACCGACTGATTAATGCTATCGCACTCGCTGTCCCAGTTTTATACATACATTAAGTTTTATTTCCACACAGATACTGTATCATAGCTGAATCTTTTTCACATTCGCTTCTCTTCTCTCACACCGTCTTTTTTCCTCTCCCCTCACTTCTCACCCTCGCTCCCTCTTCCACTGTTTTCTTTTTATGCTCGTTTATGTGGACCTGCATTCTGCAAGACGTCACTGGGGCCGGGAGCGAAACAAGCCATTTTCCCTTCCCTTATCTCTGTGGTGTGTGGGTGTGTGTGTGTGTGTCTGTGTGTGTGCGTGCATATACCACGTCTCTGTCCTTTTAAACACCAGCAGCCGCTCCTGTCCAAACAAATCTCCTCAGAAAATCCAATCAAGACACACACACAGACAAAAGGTCCTACTAGCGCTGGCTTGTCGTTGGTTTTACGGGAGCAAAGGAACTACTGTCTGAAGGTTAACGTCACACGCTCCAGTTATGAACACATCCCAACTGGCACTTTATTCCCATAATAGTGCACTACTTTTGACCAGGGCCCACAGAGCTGAATAGGGTGCCATTTGGGATGCAGCTTTGCCTGCATTTCCACCGCTATCGACAGTGTTCCGTGAAACTGGTACAAATGGACAATAACGGTCATGTAAAACGTTCTATAAAAAAGGTGTGACGACCCTCCCACTCTGTCTGCCGAATTCTCTCTTTGCGCTCGTTTTCCTTATTAGGATGTCGGTGGGCGGAGCCGGGAGGGTCGTCAGCGAAATGGGACACACCTGGGCTCGGGTGTGTCCCGGGGATAAACACACCTTTCCCCCCCATACACCGGGGAGACTCTCCACGCCGACACACTGTTGTCTTCTGGTTGTGGCAATTTGGGGCTTCGTGTTCATATGTTTTGGCACCTCAACACCCCTCATTATCACCATCTATTCATGCATCCACTCACACTACACAATCCATTGTAACTTGTATAGTTTACTTTATTTAATAAATATATGTTTGTTCTTTCTCTCTCTGTGTCGTCTTCCTCTTTCTTACGAGCTAAGAGCCGGTTCGTAACAAAGGGAAGAGGCTAGACTTGAGAAATGTTTGGCATCTGGCGAAATTAAGTGTCTGTCTTTGGGGCCAAAGACATTCCAAAATTAGATTATTCAGATTAGGATGAGAAGAAGTGTTTGATCAACATGAAAGATGTGGTTATCAAATGGGTGTGTAAATAAATAGAGGTGATAAAGCTGGATCAAATGAACGTTTCCACACACACACACACAGCGCAGTAGTTTGAGATTTGACAATAGCATCATCCTTTTAAAATATTTATTTTACCTTTATTTAACTAGGCAAGTCAGTTAAAAGAACACATTCTTATTTTCATTGACGGCCTAGGAACAGTGGGTTAAATGCCTCGTTCAGGGGCAGAACGACAGATTTTTACCTTGTCAGCATGATATGGGGTTAAAGCTCATCTCAGGGTTGTCGTATATTTCAATAAACTTCCAACCCTCTTTTGGAGACTTTATTTCTACTCATCTCATTCATGCTGAGTAGGATAGAAAAGCTAATGAGTGACTCTTCAACTAGCCCAGAGAGGATGAACATTTTCCCTGTTGCTAAACTGGCTCCAGTCACGTTATGAGCTTCTCTCTCCCCCTCTTCATTTCTCTCCCTCCCTCCATTTCACTCTTCCTTTCCCTTTGAATCGACAGGCACGAATACAATCTCACACCTGCCATTTTGTATACCTATGGTTCGTGTAGGAGTGCATTTATGTTGTGTTCCAACAGCTTTCTGATGACTCATCTTCGCTCCCTGTGTGTGTGTGTGTGTGTGTGTGTGTGTGTGTGTGTGTGTGTGTGTGTGTGTGTGTGTGTGTGTGTGTGTGTGTGTATTCACACTGTCTGCTTCTGTTTTCAGTGTCACAGCTAAAGCGATCAGGAGTCAGGCCTGCCACCACAGTCACCGCTATTTTCCCTTACCTCCAGGCAGTGGGAGGACGTGTCAATAAGGGTACACGCACACTCACGCACATACAAAACACACACAAAATAGGATTTCAGCAGCCACCCTCAAAACATCAAAGAGACGTCAATTTCAACACATAACAGATACAGGAGTCGAAGTGGCTGGAGCAGACTTTCCTCTATATTATGGGATGTGACGGGCTTCATCAAAGGAAAAGAGAAAGTGCACTACTTTTAACAGGGCCCAGGGCAAAAGTAGTGTGCTATGAAGGGAATAGGGTGCCATTTGGGACACCGCCAGAGAACAGAGGGTGACGGAGAGGTTGCTAAATATATACACCAATATATAATATATGGTGTAATGAATAATCTGGTTTACACTGAGCATTGAATCCCCTCTTAGAAAGTGCTGTAGAATTGTGGGTAGTCAGGGTAGTGAGTACCACAGTGTGTCACCAACCTGGAAAAACACGAGTCCCAAATCCAACCCCATTCCGTATATAGTGTTCTACTTTTGTACTATGTAGAGAATAGGGTGCCATTTTGTCCCAGAGACACAGACTGGTAGTAGAGTTGGATGATAATGTTGAAGAATTGGTATTCATGATACATTTATCCAAAGATGTTAGGCTTTACATTTATTTTTGTTGGGATATATTGCATCTGTCTTTGAGTACCTTTTCTACTCACTTCATCTGGCTATTCAAATAGTAGTTTTTTTTTTTATACACTAGACCGATATGAAAAACATTTCTAAAAATGACAGTCATTTGAAGGAATAGAAAAATCTCCTTTGCTAGGGGGCAAAAGACACCGGTGCTGAATGGTTGCAGTGAATACTTGTAGTGGTCTGTAGGTTGGAGGGACTTGAGGGGCTAGCACACAGAGGCACACACACATCCCATCCAGTCTAGAGCAGACCCACCTGGTTGAGTAGAGGGAAGGAGAGGAGCGTGACCACAGATTGGATTAGAGGTGTGTGTTTGACTGATTGCACCAGTGGATGCGTGTTCGACATGTACAGTAAGTGCACTACACAGCTGATTCGAATAATCAACTAATCATCCCGCTTTGATCGTTTGAATCAGCTGTGTAGGGTCCCGAGGACAGAGTTTGGGAAACGCTGATCTAATGCGTGTGCTCCTGCAACCCGGCCTCTGCAGCTATCCCACCAGATAGGTTCACAAAAGAGCAGCAAGACATTCATCCATGACAGAGGCATCCTCCAGGAGTGTGCGCATGGGAGCACGTGTGTGTACCGGAGTATCAAACCTCTGAGGATCCATGTTCCTGTATTTCACATGGCTGACGGCTCCTGGTTATTAACTAGCTACATCAATACAGAGAAACACTAGCGAAGTCTTAGGTGGCGAAACACGTACGGGGAAGAAATGTGTTCGCAAATGTAATACTGAAGAATATGATAGAGTACAGTAAGCTTTTTCTAAAGCGTTATTGTTTTTGACAGTGATGAAGACAAAGGATAGAAAACGGGACTACAACTCTTCCGCCCAGGCTCACTGTTATATGCATCTCGGTCCACGCTTTGACCAAACTGACAAGGCTCCAATAAGACCTGGGGCTAGAATGATACGCCAATCCTCTGGGAGTGTAGGGCTAAGGACATGCAAAACTGAAAACGCCTCGCTCTTCTCCCTCTCTCGCCAGAAGTGTTGTATTAATGCACTATATCACCTGACCGGCTGACAGACGGACGGGCGGCTCACTCTGCATAGCTGAAACTGAGTTTGATATTAAAGAGGGGAAGAGGGTGGCTTTAAAGAGACACGCATAGACACAGAAACACGCAGAAAGAGAGAGACACACCAAGAAATCAAAAGAGCCAAAGGGAAGAAGCAAGAGAGGAGACAGACAGACCGACACATCTCAGTAGGAGCTATAGGTGATGTGTCGGTTTCCTGTGGTCAACCTTATTTTATTTTATTTAAACACACCGCTCTCTAGGCGTGACTCATCGTCTCCTTCCAAAACTAGCACCTCCAGACAGGGGGAACAAGTCAACAAATAAGCCCACATGTTCAGACCAGCACTGGGGAAGTTGAAAACCAGGTCTCCTACAGCCATTCCTGGGTCTTACTATACTGGGACACTAGGGCGCGTGTGTGTGTGTACACACGTTTTACTATACTTGCGAGTACCAGAAGTCCCCTCAAGAAAAGTAAACCAACTAAAATTCACAACTATAGTAAGTCAGAGCGTGCAAGCTATTAGGAAACAGGCCTAGTCTGTGTCTGACTGGCACAAACCTAGACAAGACATTGAGGGTGAAGTAGTACCAGACCACCTGCTTACAGGTTGGTAGGATGGCGCTACAGAGGATAGAGCTTCCGTGAATCCATGTTCTCTGTTCCTCACCCGTCCTCTCCTCTTCCATAAGCTCTACCCACACACACACACACACACCTACCTCCCACACTCAGTTTCCCCATGCAGTATATACACCATATAATAGACTTCCATAAGGAACACAGTGTCTCAGATGGCTAGTCCTCTAGTGACACCTCTGGTTATCCACACTACAGGGCAGATAAAAATGCATGTTAGAGACATTAATATGGAGGGGAACTGAAAATATGTGCAATTGCATCTCGACAGTGTTTGCGCCCCAAATGACACCATTATTCTCTTCATAGTGCATTACTTTTGACCAGGGCCCATAGTAGTGCACTACAAAATGGAATAATGGTGCCATAGAGTACCACAGTATGAGTCATAATACCCATAAAAGCTAGCAGTCAAAACAGGGGAAATGGTTCCAAATCGTATTCCACCGTTCATTTTTAGAAACACTTCAAGTAAGGGTTGTGTTTCATGTAGGCTTACCCTGGCGTAATGTTTTGATAATTGTGTAAATCGCTCAGAAATGGGGACTTACACAGTGCCTTCGGAAAGTATTCAGACCCCTTGACTTTTTCCACATTTTGTTACGTTACAGCCTTATTATCAAATGGATTAAATATATTTTTTTCAGAAATCTACACACTACCATAATGACAACGAAAACAGTTAATACATCTTTTCAAATTTATTAAAACAGAAAAAAACAGAAAAAAATGTACATAAGTATTCAGACCCTTTGCTGTGACACTCGAAATTGACCTCCGGTGCATCCGGTTTCCATTGATCATCCTTGATATGTTTCTACAACTTGGAGTCCACCTTTGGTAAATTCAATTGAATGGACATGATTTGGAAAGACATAAACCTGTCTATATAAAAAAGGTCTCGGTTGTCAGTGCATGTCAGAGCAAAAAGCAAGCCATGAGGTCAAAAGAATTGTCCGTATTGCTCCGAGACAGGATTGTGTCGAAGGCACAGATCTGGGGAAGGGTACCAAAACATTTCTGCAGCATTGAACCACCAAGACTCTTCCTAGAGCTGGCCACCCAGCCAAACTGAGCAATCGGGGGAGAAGGGCCTTGGTCAGGGAGGTGACCAAGAACCTGATGGTCACAGACAGCACTCTAGAGTTCCTCTGTGGAGATGGGAGAACCTTCCAGAAGGACAACCATCTCTGCAGCAGTCCCAATTAGGCCTTCATGGTGGAGTGGCCAGACAGAAGCCACTCCTCAGTAAAAGGCACATGACAGCCCGCTTGGAGTTTGCCAAAAGGCACCTAAAGACTCTCAGACCATAAGAAACAAGATTCTCTGGTCTGATGAAACCAAGATTGAACTCTTTGGCCTGAATGCCAAGCATCATGTCTGGAGGAAACCTGGCACAATCCCTATGGTGAAGCATGGTGGTGGCAGCATCATACTGTGGGGATGTTTTTCAGCGGCAGATCAACGGAACAAAGTACAGACAGATCCTTGATTAAAACTTGATCCAGAGCGCTCAGGACCTCAGACTGGGACGAAGGTTCACCTTCCAACAGGACAACGACCCTAAGCAAACAGCCAAGACAACACAGGAGTGGCTTCAGGACAAGTCTCTGAATGTTCTTGAGTGGCCCAGCCAGAGCCCGGACTTGAACCCGATCAAACATCTCTGGATACCTGAAAATAGCTGTGTAGCAACACTCCCCGTTCAACCTGACAGAGCTTGAGAGGATCTGCAGAGAGGAATAGAAGAAACTCCCCAAATACAGGTGTGCCAAGCTTGTAGCATCATACCCAAGAAGACTCGAGGCTGTAATCGCTGCCAAAGGTGCTTCAACAAAGTACTGAGTAAAGGGTCTGAATACTTATGTAAATGTAATATCAGTTTTGATTTTTAATACTTAAGCAAAAATGTCTAAAAACCTGTTTTTGCTTTGTCATTATGGGGTATTGTGTGTAGATTTATGAGAAGAAAAAAAACACTAATCCATTTTAGAATAGGGCTGTAACGTAATAAAATGTGGGAAAAGTCAAGGGGTCTCAATTCTTTCCGAATGCACTAGATTTAACCCCAACAAATTAAATGCTAATTAGCTGCTGAAGAACTACAAATGCCATGATGATCTGGATGAGAGTGCCAAATCGAGGCAAAGGTAAGAATCTCTGGATTAACCATCTAATGTAAGCTAAATTTAGTAATGAATTTAGTAAATTTAGTAATGCATTTCTTTGAATGTACCGGTTAGCAAACGGTGCTAGAGATGACGTGCAGGAGCTTGCAGGGATGTGTAGTCTTCCATGTCTACTTTTATGTGAATTAGCAGGTTCAAATCTGATAGTAAATAGTCACTTTGTCCGAGAGAGATTTACGTGGTTATGAAAACGGCACGCCAGGGTAAACCTACACAGCCCTTATTTTAAGTGTTTCTAAAATGTAAGGTGGAAAAACAAAATTGGAACCATTTCCCTGTTTGACCGCTAGGTTTTATGGGTACTATGACACCGCCACTGAGGGGCTCTATTTGGGATGCAGGATCGGTCTCGCCATGCCAAGATGAAAGCGCACTGCGTGGCTGATATAATTCTAAATCGGGTGCTAGTTTCATGGTCAGATACAGGCCAATTTCATGTTGCCATTTATACAGGGGTGTAAATCTCAACTGCAGAAGTCAATCTGCTTCAGCAAGAGAGAATGATCATTTAGGGCGCTGGTCAAATGTAGTGCACTACAGTTGGTAGAGCATGGCGCTTGCAACGCCAGGGTTGTGGGTTCCATTCCCACGGGGGACCAGTAGAAAAAGTACAAAAATGTATGCACTCACTACTGCAAGTCGCTCTGTATAAGAGTGTCTCCTAAATGACATAAAAATGTAAATAGGGAATCCGGTGCAATTTAGGATGCATCCTGATTATCTATAAATAAAATGGAAGGCATGATTAGGACGGTCTTTTAAATGGAAATACAACTTGCAAGATTTGCACTCACATGTATAATAATATACAGCTATACACAGTGTACAAAACATTAGGAACACTTGCTCTTTCCGTTACAGATTGACCAGGTAAATCCGGGTGAAAGCTATGATCCCTTATTGACTTGTTTAATCAATTTCAAAGTGACGGGTTAAAGAAGGATTTAAAGTGACGGGTTAAATAAGGATTTAGGGGGGACAAAATGGCGCCGTAGAGAGAACACTGTGTTTCAGCGAGCTCCCGTGGCATTCGTAAATTTATATTCTTTCATTAATCTCCTAGCTTGAAAAAGTGGTAGAATTGGCTAAATAAGTTATCCTGCAATGAGTCTTGACGGTTATTTCTCAAAAATCTCCGACAACATGCCCAGCAGAGCTACTAAGAACTCGACCAAAACCACCATCCCTGTAGATGTGCAGGAGGAGCTAGCTTACGTTAGCGAGGCTAGCACCGTTGCGGATCCAGGCACAATGGACCTGGTGATTCAAAAGATGACGGACAACATTACTAAAGTGATCGATGTTAAGATAAGAACGGTCTTGGAAGCAATAGCAGGCCATTCAGCTGAATTACAGAGGGTGGTCAAACGTGTCGATGAGGCGGAAGGAAGAATCGCTACAGTGGAAGCCTCAACTACATCTATGGACACTAAGATGAAAGCACTTGAGAAACAGGTGCGCGAAATGGCGGAGCACATTGACGACTTGGATAATCGAGGACGCAGATGCAATATTCGTGTTGTGGGACTCCCGGAAAATTCTGAAGGGACACGTTCAGTAAAATTTTTTGAGGAATGGATCCCTGACTACTTACAAATGGACACTAAGGCTGGTCGTGTGAAGCTGGACAGAGCTCATCGCTCTCAAGCACCGATACCCGGTCCCAACCAGCGCCCACGGCCAGTGGTTATAAAGTTCCACAACTTCACCGACAAGCAGCGCGTTATGGATGCGGCTAGAAATATCGGCTCTGACGGTAGTCAACGTAAAGGTCCAAAGGTCTCATTCTTCAATGATTACTCCACAGCGGTTGTACGAAGACGCAAAGGGTTTGATGAGGCGAAGGCTCGACTCAGGAGAATGAAGATGGACTACGCACTGTTGTACCCGGCCACATTGAAGATTATGGTCAACGGATCGCCTAAGAAATTCTCCACACCTGAAGAGGCTGCTGCGTTTATTGACTCTCTCGGGTAAATAACTTTAAGCTGCGCCGCCGCAGCATTGGATAACTTTATTATCTTATTTGAACCTGATCATGAAACAGTGGTGTGAGCTCTCACATGCTCCGGTTCAGTAATATTCGTATTTTTATTATTTTTCTTGCTAAAGTAACTGCCGCTATAGCTCAGGCTGAGATATGGGTGAATCTATATTGGTGCCCAGGCTTGGTTTTAGGTGGAAGAGCCTCAATCTTCATATATTGATTTTCATTTTCATATGTATAAAGGACGAGGCTATTGAGTGGCAATGCAGACTTAAGAGTCTACATTGGAAAGTTGAAATCCCCTGCATGTTAGCTAGTGGGAAAACCCCCTTTTGGATCTTTACATGTTTAATTTTTGGGTTTAGTATAGTTAGAGTTCAGGGTTCATATCGTTTGTTTATGCTCGGTGAGATAGAAGAGAGTTCAACACATGGAAAAAGGTACCACCCCATTTTTACAGTGGGATTCAGTCTGAATATGAAACGGTCAAAGTGCAATGGCAGGTAATACACTGCGTGTATGTACATGGAACATTAGAGGGAGCCATAATCCCATTAAAAGGAAGAAGGTACTGTCTTTTTTGAAAAAAGAAAATGTTGATATTGCCCTGTTGCAAGAAACTCATTTGGATGATAAGGAACATCTGAAATTACAACAAGGGGGGTTTGGTCAAGTGTTTTTCTCATCATTTACATCCAGAAGTAGAGGTGTAGCAATTCTTGTGAAAAAGAACTTACCACTTAAGGTCTTGAATTGTGTGAAAGATAAATCTGGTCGCTTTGTTATAATTAATGGTACTTTACAAGGGCAGAGCATCTCCATAATGAATATTTACTTCCCCCCTGCCCACCCCCCTGATTTCCTCACCAAGGTATTTCTAGACTTTTCAGAATTAAACTCAGACACTGCAGTGGTTGGAGGAGATTTTAATTGTTTGTTGAACCCCCTTATTGATAAGTTTCCCAGCGGTATAGCTTCACTCTCCCCTCGAGCTAAGTCACTTAAAGTTATTTGTGATGATCTGGGGTATGCTGATGTTTGGAGAACTTTTCACCCCTCCAACAGAGAGTTCACTTTTTTCTCTGCACCTCATGGATGTCAGACTAGAATAGATTACTTTTTTATGCCCAGGACGTCTTTGCAGTCTGTTTTATCTGCTAGGATAGGAAGCATAGTCATATCTGATCATGCGGAGGTGATCCTGGACATAAAACTCAACGGGGCATTCAATCTGTCAAGACATTGGAGGTTGAATACAACCATCCTTAAAGACCATACGTTCACATCATATTTTATTACAGAGTTTAAAGCATTTTTCTCTATTAACTCTCAATCAACAGATAATCCCTCGCTCCTTTGGGAAACCTGTAAAGCGTACGCCAGGGGTCTGATTATGTCATACACAGCCACTAAGAGGCGGAAAAAGCGTGAAAAGCAAAAAAGGTTAGAGGGTGAATTAGGAACTAAAGAGAAGGACTACATTAAAACTCCCACTCCTGCCCTATTAAAGGAAATATCAGTTCTTAGATCAACGTTGGACTCTCTCCTAACACAGGACGCTGAAAAGAAAATGGGATTTGTCAGGCAAAAGCTATACGAACATGGCGATAAGCCAGGAAAGTACTTGGCGTACTTAGCTAAAAAGAGAGCTGACTCACAGTCAATTGCTACTATTACTGATTCGGATGGCAATCAGTTATATGAAAATAAATTGATAAATGACTCATTTAAGAAATTTTATGCAAATCTTTATGCCTCAGAACTGCCAAATGACGCACCCAAATTAATGGAGAATTTCTTTTCTAAGATTGAGCTCCCTACTATCTCCGAAGACCAGAGATCTCTCCTTAATGCCCCTATTACCGAGGAAGAGATAATGTTCGCAATTAAGAATCTGCAAAACGGTAAGGCCCCAGGACCAGACGGGTTTGGTAGTGAATTCTATAAAGAGTTTCATGGCCTGATCCTTGAGCCATTGCGTGATATGTTTAACCACTCATTTTCAAATGACCAGCTCCCTCAAACGCTGAGGGAAGCCAACATATCACTTATTCTCAAAAAGGGAAAATGTCCAGAGTCTTGTTCCTCGTACAGACCAATTTCCCTTCTGAATGTGGATAGAAAATTACTTTCTAAAATTCTAGCCACAAGATTAGAGGACTCACTGCCACTAATTGTGAAAGGAGACCAAACTGGCTTCATTAAGGGCCGTAAGTCGTGCAACAATGTCAGGCGGCTTCTTAATGTAATTCAAGCCTACCAACAAAGTGCTAGGGATGGTCTTGTGCTCTCCCTAGATGCTGAGAAAGCATTTGATCGTGTGGAGTGGTCTTACCTACTCTTTGCTCTAAATAAATTTGGTCTAGGGGACAACTTTATAAAATGGGTGAAAGTTTTATATGAGGATCCTCAGGCTGCTGTCCTTACTAATGGGCTAAGGTCAAATAGCTTCTCTATATACAGAGGTACCAGACAGGGCTGCCCTTTGTCCCCCCTCCTATTTGCACTCGCTATGGAACCACTGGCTGAGGCCATCAGGGTAACGCCTGCTATACAGGGGCTGCTCATTGGTGATGTTCACCATAAAATAAGCTTGTATGCTGATGATGTCCTGATATTCATCTCTAATCCCGAGACCTCAACTACATCTCTTATTAATATTATTCAATTATTCAGCGAATTCTCAGGCTACAAGATTAACTTAACTAAATCAGAGGCTATGCCACTTGGTAGCCTTCACTCTGTACCTAATACTTCTCCCCCCTTCCCTTTTAAATGGTCTCCCTCAGGCTTTACGTATCTGGGTATATTTGTAACTCCTAAATTCCAGCAAATGTACAAAGCCAATTTTGTTCCCTTGTTTGATACAGTAAGACAGGATCTGGAGCGCTGGAACTCTCTCCCGATTTCTTGGTTGGGTAGAATATCCCTCTTGAAAATGAACATTTTACCTAGACTACTTTACCCAATCCAAATGATCCCAGTATTACTCTCCAATAAGGTAATAAAGGATGTAAATGGATGGCTAAGTTCCTTCATATGGAGTAAACGCAAGCCAAGGCTTAAGATGGCAATATTGCAGCTGCCAAGTTCTATGGGGGGCTTGGATCTGCCCAATATCAGGTTCTATCAGTGGTGTGCCCACCTATGTTATATTTCTGATTGGATCACAAACGATGACTCCTCTATTTGGTTAGACATTGAGACTTCTCTTTCAAAATACCCCTTACAGGATCTTTTATTTTTCAGAAGTTTCAAGTCTGTAGAAGATCACTGCAATAATCCTATTACACTTAACACACTCAAGGTGTGGAGGTCAGTTCGGCGCTTCCTGGGAAGGTCCAAACTGACCTCTGCTCTTACCCCAATTCTTAACAACCCAGATTTTGGTCCAGGATTGCTGGATGCTGGCTTTAACTCTTGGCTTAATAAGGGCATACGCAGACTAAATGACTTATTTGCTGATAAGATTCTATTGTCATTTGAGCAGATGGTGGAGAAATACCGACTCCCAAAGCAGGACTTTTTCCGCTTCCTACAAGTAAGACATTATATTGTGAAGAGCACCACCTTAATTGGTAACCCTGATATGTCTGTCATTGAGAGAATGCTTTTCTTTCCACAAAGGAAAATGTCTGTAAGTCTGTTTTATGATGCTTTAAGGTCCTTTCCTGCTGTCGATACACAGAGGGTGAAACAAGTGTGGGAGAAAGAATTGTCTGTGACTATTGACGAAGAGATGTGGGAGGACATTTGGAGATATGCAAAAACAATATCTATATGTAATCGTACTAGAGCAATCCAATTAAGAATAATACACCGATTGCATATATCCCCAAATCGCAGACATGCCTTTAGCCCCTCTTCCTCTTCTCCTCAGTGTCTTAAATGCAAAACTGATACAGGCACCCTAACACATTGTTTATGGTCATGTACCAAAATACAAAGATACTGGTCTGGTGTTCTGCAAGAAATTGAAAAGATCCTAGGGGTTGATCTAGAATTGGACCCAGTTTCTTTACTGTTGGGTCTCCCTAGTAGGCATGTTACTTCTGTGAGTAAGAGGAGGCTTTATAACATCCTTACCTTTGCTGCAAGGAAAAACATCCTTTTACGGTGGATTAGTGATAAGGTTCCTTCTATTAAAGATTGGCATAAGATACTTTTTGAATGGGTGCCTCTGGAATATCTGACATGTACATTGCATTCTAAAACAGATCAGTTCTACAAAGTGTGGGAACCCTATCTAAATTACCTAGAACCTGAGGTATCAGCTATTATGCTGCAAGGATTCTCTTAGAATGGTGGTGATCTATGTATTCAGAACTACACTGTATGTTCCATGTGTGGAACCTAACTTCTTAGTTTAAACCGAGCTTTTTTGTTTAATCTCTGTTTGTAAGTTTGTTTAAAATGTATGTATTGAGAGACGCAATGATGGGGATAGGGTGAGAGAAGCGGGGATAGGAAAGTGGTGTGCGTATGTGTGTATAGGTATATGTGTATATATATATGTATGCGCAGATATGTGTAGGCGGGTGCCGTATTTTTTTTATTATTATTATTATTTTTTGCCTTGTCTCTGTTGTTGTATCTCTTTAATATGGGTGAAAATTGTGAAATTCCAATAAAAATACTGTAAAAAAAAAAAAAATAAGGATTTAAAGTGACGGAGATAACTTGAGACATGGATTGAATGTGTGCCATTTAGAGGGTGAATGAGCAAAACAAAATATTTAAGTGCCCTTGAACGGGGTATGGTGGTAGGTGCCACGGTGCACCGGTTAAAGTGTGTCGAACTTGCAAAGCTACTGGGTTTTTCACACTCAACAGTTTCCCGTGGGGATCAAGAATGGTCCACCACCCAAAGGACACCCAGTCAACTTGACACAACTGTGGGACGCATTGGAGTCAACATGGGCCAGCATCGCTATGGCACGCTTTCGACACCTTGAAGAGTCCACGCCCCGACGAATTGAGGCTGTTCTGAGGGCAAAGGGGGGTGCAACTCAATAATTCCAAATGTTTTATACACTCAGTGTATCTATTGAACTACTACGTGTTTAGCATTGCAGGGACCAAGATGAAAAATGAAATGTATCGGAAAGGATCGAATGGGAGTATGTCACATGCAAATGTAAAGGACGTCACGATTCTTCCTAGCAAGTACCACATCCTCCTGATACGGCTCACACCGAGGCTCAAACCCAGGACCTCTGCCCTGCTAGCGCACGTGACCGCCCTCCTGAAGCGTCTTACCATTTGGCGCTACACGAAAAGCTAGCTATTCAGTGGCGCAAGTGGCGACACAAGGCTGAGGAGGACGTGTCACACTCCCCCATATGCTACTAACAGGATGATTTCAGACAGGGTACAAATGCCTAATTAGTCATTAGGATGTAAATGAATGTTTTGGTAATCAATGAGGTGAGCATAGGACCAGGGAGGCCGGGACTAATGAGAATTAGACTGTGCTCATAAATCCGCTGCTAAATCACCTCCGGTTAAGTGGATGGGTGTCCAGTAGGGTTCAAGCCAGGCACCCTAAACTGTTATCACCTAGCTTATTACCATGCGGCTCACTGAATACTAATCATTCCCTTTGCTGACCTACAGAAGGCAATTAGCCTGAATTGTAGCATTAGCATATTAGCTAACGATGCTAGCATGAACAGCAGCGCATTCTATTGGGAAATGCTAATCATCATGCAAACACACAATGACGGAGTGGAAGGCAAAAGGATATTCCAGGGAGCATATTTCAACAGTGCTTTCTAAAGGAGATCATGGTATGCTATGACGTTGTGACATGGAAAGAGTGTCATGCTGACTGAAGAATAATGATGCATCCCGGGGAAGAGGGGAAGCAGGGAGGGCCAAGAAGGACAAAGGGATGAAAGCAGATAGAAATGTAATAGTCGTAAAACGATAATGATCTAAACCACTGCTGTTCATGGATATAAAGATAGGGGACATGAACAGGATCTAGTATCTATCCATCTAGGGTTAATGACCATGATAAGAGGGGCTAATGAATAGTCACACTAGCTTACAGCCAGCCACTGTCACTTAAGATGAGACAGAGGGGCCATGTCCCAAATTACACCCTATTCCTTATTTAGTGCACTATTTTTTTTACCAGGACCCTTGGGGGTCTGGTCAAAAGTAGTGCACAACATAGGGAATAGGGTGCCATTTGGGACGCAGCCCTGACTCACTCTGCACACCCAAGGGTCCAACAAGTCACAACAGCCACGATAAATAACACATGGTCGGCATTCCAAATGGCATCCTATTCCCTATATATATTGCACTACTTTTGACCAGACCCCTAAGGACCCTGATCAAATATAGACCCTTAATAGGGTGCCATTTAGGACGCAGAGGCATGATCTTCTAAAGTGGTCCTGTTTATATGTTAATTATCATCACTGGTCAGTCCGTCTTTCATAGTTGTCATGATCACCGGTTATTAATTCAATATTATACAGCATTAATATTCATGAGGTGAAATAATTCATTAAAAGCCATGCATGACGGACAGATAGAAAATACCTTTTAGAAATAGTTGCTTTGTGTCGTTCAGACAAGTGACAAACGCTTATTATGGAGTCTACTTAGTCACCTGGATGGGACTAAGTAGATGGGTTTTTTTTTACGTACACACACGTAAACACATGGAACAAGCGCTTACACACCACACACACATAATTATACATATACATATATATATATATATATATATAATATATTCACATCTATATTAATACATACACACACACATTATATATATACACACACATATACATACACTGTATATATATACACACACACACACATATGAAAGAGACAGTGAGCGACAGCTGTAGGAGGAGACAAGCTAGAGAATAGAGGGTGCACAAGACCCAGGTAGCAACGAAGGACAATAAATACTAAAAAAATCAGTATGCCTTGATCATGTTGATGAACCTCATCGACCCGTTTTCAAAGCCTTCTCTCCTTGAGGTTCTTGATTTCCAAGAAACCCTAATCCAGGTCCCGGTGCTCTACTATTGGATTGAGTGAATATTTTATACAAATGTAGCCTACCAATCCCAAAGGGCAAAACACATTGTGCTCACAAATGGTTAAAAGCAACGGTTAGCCGTCCTATCACCTCCGAGTAGAAATGTCGGCCATTATTTTCTATTCATTTGCCGTCGATACTACATATAGAATCGTCACCGTATGTCGACACCCCGCAGGATTTCGCTAACACCTGCTGCTTTTAGAAGGGAGTCTATGCGGTGCGTTTTGTCGTATAGAATGTAATCCTATGGTCAATAGTAGGGCCGGGACGATACCAGTATCGTGATACTCGTTAGTATCGTGGCAAGGAAACAAAATACGAATCGGATTCAACTTCTTTAGGAAAACAGCCCTAGTGTTGGAAACAAACATTATGTAATTCTGAGTCAGATGTATCCATTTATTTTCCAATCTATAGCACACAATATTTTATATACAGCAGGTTTTTAAAGGACTAAAGAGTTGTCTGCTTGGTGTTTTCATTTTTGCCATGGAATCTTTTTTTTCTATACTGGTATCATCACAGCCCTAGTCAATAGAATGCTTTGACAATTCTGTCAAATGAGTCAATGACAAAATCAAGAGTCTCCTTTCTACAAATTCGTTATATTCTCGAATGCAAAATAATGGCTAAGGGCTAGCTGGACTTCCTTTTCTGCTTCTGTTTGAAGCCATAATTTCTAATGGTTATTTTATGGTCTTATCGGATCATGCTAATAAGGCTGAAGGGGATATCAATGTATTCATCTGTTTCGAGTTTCCTCTTCTGATTCTGAAACATGGGGGGCGGGAGAAGGGGAAGACCTGATCTTATCACCTGGTGATGGCAGTATTCACACATACGGTCTTGCAAGCTCACATCAACACCTAGAACCAAGACTTGAGCAAACGTCATTCCAACACGGTCGACCTAATTGGAGAGGTGTGTCATAAGTCTCTCCATTGCGCCCTTCCTCTTGCTCACGCTCTCTTCAAATGGTTTCTATTCCCTTCTCACTCCCTCTCTCTCTCTCTCTCCAAAGCCAAGGACCTGCAAATCAAACACTCCATCGTCTAAACTGGGCCGGGGTTCATTATCGATCCCCTACCTTCCTGGTTTCTCCATATCTATGCTCAGGGCTGTAACATGCATTTCTCATACGTGACTTCATATTGTTTGTGTCAGTGCCTTCGGTTGAGGTTTAAATTATTCATCTTTAAAATGATTCTGTTAAAAAGGGGAAATCTAGGATTGGAACATCAATTTTTGGACTATTTAACCTTTAAAGTTGAAAGGCGCATGAGGTGAAACAACGCCACTGATCGTACCAGTGCATTTGTTATTGTTTTGCTGATGAAACGGAAGAGAGGAGCATCCAGCATTGTTGTATAGCAAAATACAAGTACATTCTTTGCTGTTCTATCACGCGTGCAATGATGTATTGTAAGATGTAAAGTACTCATTCTTACATTCACATAGGTTCTATTTACACACTTTACTTTAAATGTCAACCTTTTTTCCATGTCATTAAGGAAAGCTTTCACATCTCCCGTCAGTTGAGTGTCTCTCTCTCATTGGTGTGTGTGCGTGCGTGAACCCACTGCTTTAAGACACTGGCTCCTCCCTACCCTGACAGTCAGTAACGCTTTGCATTCTGGGAATGCTGCCTCGCTTGGCGCAGAACGAACCTGTTTCCACTGTAGCATCACATCGGAGAGCCATATTGTAAGCCGCCCTCCTCCCTCCCCCCTCCCTCTTAAGGGAATGAGTATGAAATACGTTAGATGAAATACGGTACTGAAATTGCACCGCATTGAGTGTGGCCTTTTGATGTTCTCACTAGGGGCTTGGTCATTCACTCAGCCCACCCTGGCTGGGTGTGGGGCATAAATCACAGGGACAGAAGCGCTGACCATGTATGCATGCATGTACTTATTTTCTTTGCATTATTCGAGGTCTGACAACACTGCATCTTTTTTGTTATTTTGACCAGTTGTCATTTTCTGCAAATAAATGCTCCAAATGACAATATTTTTATTTGGAATTTGGGAGAAATGTTGTCAGTTTATAGAATGGGTAAAATTAACATTTTTTTTTTTTTAAACATACCTATAAATAGTAAAACCAGAGAAACTGATCATTTTGCAGTGGTCTCTTATTTTTTTCCAAAGCTGTATGTATCAGTGGCAGTCATTAAATTTTTTTTTTTTTTATTTCAGTCAGTTAAGAACAAATTCTTATTTACAATGACGGCCTAGGAACAGTGGGTTAACTGCCTTGTTCAGGGGCAGAACAACAGTTTTTTACTGTGTCAGCTCGGGGATTCGATCTAGCAACATTTCGGTTACTGGCCCAACGCTCTAACCACTAGGTTACCTGCCACCCCAGACAGAAAAAAGAAAACTGTATTTTTTTTTTTTTTTTCATGAGAACAGCCTTATTTATATTACAGCATACTGGATGGCTGTCATTCATATTCCATTCACCCAGTTCAAAGTAACAGCGATAGGTTTAGCCTACTTGAATTGATAATCACATTTTCCCTACACCCAGGTTGCTACAACCTAGCCTATGAATGAAAGTTTACAACGTAGGAGCACATAGGTCGAGAGAAAAATTTGACACATTCAATTCCGCCTTGCACTCTTGCCCGCATCTAGGTGATATAGGGTGTAATCATTAGTCCAACAGTTTCAAACGAGTTTCTATTGCACAAATACAGGTATGTTTATCCCCGTTTTGCCTGTTTGCTTCCGTTTAAGAAACATTTAACAGAATCGGCGGAATGAATACATCACAGATCCCGCGTAAACACAGTTCCCTTTCATAGCAGCCACGTTGTATTCCTTCTCGCATCTACGCGCTCTCTTACTCTCATCTTGTCACTTCGCTGCACAACACATCAGCTGTATGTGAGCAGGCAAAAAATTATTTCTAAGCCAAACCATATCATAACCGCTACACACAGCCTACATCGCTGCCACAATATTAGCTAAAGTAACATCATAGTCAACATAGCTAATAGAACTAACACGTAAGTAAACCCATGCATTAACATTGGTGTGCAGTCGGTAAGCAGTTTAGCACTTACACAAAAGCTTACCTTGACTTGGAAGAGTTCTAGTGTTGTATTGGATAGTCCTAGCCAGCTAGCTAACATAGCATCCCTATGTTTGAGATGGGTGTTTGAGTAGGCTGAACTAGCTACCTGAATTTGCTAGCGCTCACTTGCTTCTCCTTCATTTTGGAAGACATTAATTTGTTCAAAACTGTTCAACAACTGTCTTTCTTGCTCTTTGAATCAACTACTCGCCACATTTTATGCACTGCAGTGCTAGCTAGAGCTTATGCTTTCAGTACTAGATTCATTCTCTGATCCTTTGAATGGGTTGACAACAGGTCAGTTCATGCTGCAAGTTGTCATAATTACTGTGCAAGTCTATGGAAGGGGGTGCGAACCATGAGCCTCCTAGGTCTTGTATTAAAGTCAATGTACCCAGAGGAGGACAGAAACCAGCTGCCCTCCGGCTACACCATGGTGCTACTCTACAGAGTGCTGTTGCAGCTACGGTAGACCATTGCAAAAGTGTGTTTTAATCAATTATCTGGTGACGTGAAAATATTCAGTATATAGTTTTATCTAAAAAGGATCACTTTTTAAACGTTTAAACATTTTGTATGCATGCATGTTAAATCCTTAACAGCAGAGCAATTATTTTGTAAACAGCTGAAATGTATAGGCATTTCTTATATTACAGGCTTGCTTTACTACCTATTTCTGTTAGGGAATGCCTAATCTGAAGTGCGTGTGTGCAATATCTCAAGTTGCCCTTGCATTCCTTCTAAATAATAAAAATGTTTTGAAAAATATATTAACTTTGGCAATGGGTAAAGTCTACAAAAACAAAAGTCTGTTCATAACAAACTCTAGTTTTAGAAACAGACAACTGCATTGAGATCAGATGTTTCATAGATGAGAAAATGTGTAGAATGTCGCCCGGAATCCATCTTGCTCCATCTTCTCCCACTGCCGGCCCTTCTCCCAATGACTTCCTCTCATTACCATGCCTCTCACCACCATTTCTACATCCGGTGAAATACCTGGCTCATTGTTCTACCAGTGCTAGTAGTATGTAGACATTTTGTTTAGCTTGCTACCTAGCTCTGTATAATATGAATGACACCGTATGATGACATTACTGTACTTTTATATTCGCCTGAGAGGGGTAAACGTTTATTTTTTTCTATGCTAAAGCTATGTGATAAGGCAAATGTTAGTAGTAGCTGTACCACTGGCTGTTGTCTTGCGGCTAAATCTATGAGTGTATAAAAGGAGAAAATAAACCATTTAAAATGTCTACACATGCTTGTGAATAGTTGCAGTGTAATACGGTGGATGAAAGGTTGCTTGTATAGTTTAATAGTTTGAATGCTTACTGGCTAAAGGCTATGATGATATTAATAAAAAAAATTGACCTGTGGCGCTAGAACATCACGTCACTATGTCCCCGATCCCCTCTCTCAGCATGTGACATTCTGTTGCTAATGCAAATCGAAAAGTTTATGTACATGCAATGTCATTTGAATTCCATTGTTTCAACCCTCTTCAGTCTAAATAAGCCCCTAGTTGCCCTGATATCTGCTACTACAACCCCTGTGGCTTTCCTCATGTCCCTTGACCTTCATTTCAGATCACAGCAGGAAGAGTTTAATGACTCTCCCATCCAATCAACTGCGTAAATGCTCCATGAACAGCCAATCATCACTGCTCACAGTGACATGGCCCAGGCTATTATTGGACAACTTTCATTGACCCAATGAAAGCACAGCGCTGGCATTACAATGCAAATGACTTGGGCAATCTGCTGCCTTTTACTTGATAAGATCAAAGTGGGTTAAGAAAAGAACATCTCTCTTCCTGATTTCCTGGCACAATGTGTTAGGTTACTGAGTTGCCAAGCCAGTAAACCTGAATAAGTAATCTAATATAAACTCAGCAAAAAAAGAAACGTCCTCTCACTGTCAACTGCGTTTAATTTCAGCAAACTTAACATGTGTGAATATTTGTATGAATATAACAAGATTCAATAACTGAGACATAAACTGAACAAGTTCCACAGACATGCGACTAACAGAAATGGAATAATGTGTCCCTGAACAAAGGGGGGGGTCAAAATAACAGTCAGTATATGGTGTGGCCACCAGCTGCATTAAGCACTGCAGTGCATCTCCTCCTAATGGACTGCACCAGATTTGCCAGTTCTTGCTGTGAGATGTTACCCCACTCTTTCACCAAGGCACCTGCAAGTTCCCGGACATTTCTGGGGGGAATGGCCCTAGCCCTCACCCTCCGATCCAACAGTTCCCAGATGTGCTCAATGGGATTGAGATCCGGGCTCTTCGCTGGCCATGGCAGAACACTGACATTCCTGTCTTGCAGGAAATCACACACAGAACAAGCAGTATGGTATTGTCATGCTGAAGGGTCATGTCAGGATGAGCCTGCAGGAAGGGTACAACATGAGGGAGGAGGATGTCTTCCCTGTAAGGCACAGCGCTGAGATTTCCTGCAATGACAACAACCTCAGTCCGATGATGCTGTGACACACTGCCCCAGACCATGAGGGACCCTCCACCTCCAAATCGATCATGCTCCAGAGTACAGGCTTCGGTGTAATGCTCATTCCTTCGACGATAAACGCGAATACAACCATCACCCCTGGTGAGACAAAACCGTGACTCGTCAGTGAAGAGCACTTTTTGCCAGTCCTGTCTGGTCCAACGACAGTGGGTTTGTGCCCATAGGCAACGTTGTTGCCAGTGACGTCTGGTGAGGACCTGCCTTACAACAGGCCTACAAGCCCTCAGTCCAGCCTCTCTCAGCCTATTGCAGACAGTCTGAGCACTGATGGAGGGATTGTGCATTCCTGGTGTAACTCAGGCAGTTGTTGTTGCTATCCTGTACCTGTCCCGCAGGTGTGATGTTCGGCTGTACCAATCCTGTGCAGGTGTTGTTACGTGGTCTTTAAGGGAATTGCTCAAACATTGGCACATTCTAAGATCCGATGATGGTCCGAAAACACATTACCCATACTTTTCCTTGGTCGTATTCTCGCGGGGCCAGAAACCTCAGAGATGAACTGGTAAACTCTGATTTACCATTCCAAGATATCCCTGCACAATGTGTATTCGCGCCCCTACTGGATGGAATCTACAAGTGTAATGGCTGTGCTCAATGCAATGGCACTTATAAATGTAGATCCTTCACACACACCCAATCAAAGGTGTAATTACGTGCTCCACTAAGGCAGTTATTTATCTTATAAACTTGTCTTTCTGGTAAAAAATGATGTGGGTAAAACAAAGCGCGAAGTACGTCTCGGAGCATCGTTGCACCGTTAGGTGCAAAAACTCGACTTACCCAGTTTTTGGAAGAAAACCACTCGATTTCGTCTATGTTATATTGGCATCGAACATGTCACCCTCCCTAGGAGAGGGAGGTGACCTCGACAGTTTGCTGTTAAAACAAGAGGCTGCTTGGATCTTTAAAGACCCTTGCTCCCTTCGGTCTCAACGTAGACTTTGATCTGAAGCAATTCTTGTGATTTTGCTATTGTAAAATGTTTGTAGGCTTATGTAGCCAAATTGTATCTATGATCGTACGCTATCCATTTATGTTTTTTGTATCCTATTTTAATATGAGAATTAACCAATGATTTCAGGCCACACCTGGCCATGATTACAGACACCGGTGTGTCTTTTGACACTATATAAATGAATCATCCCGCAGTGTTTGTCATTATACCCTGATGAAGACAGCTTGTCTGTCGAAACGTTGGACATAAATAATTTTGCATCTGAGCTCCTAGAGTGTGCGGCTCTCCTTTATTTTTTTTAAGTGTTCCACTCCGCTAGCCAGCACCTCGCCTAAATAGGTGCCTTTCTTTCGCCTCTAGGTTACACGTGTTCTGCCACTGAGGACGATCAGCTGTCTGTCCTGTCTCCCTGTAGCACTGTCTTAGTACTCACAGTACGGACATTGCAATTTATTGCCCTGGCCACATCTGCAGTCCTCATACCTCCTTGCAGCATGCCTAAGGCACGTTCACACAGATGAGCAGGGACCCTGGGCATCTTTCTTTTGTTGTTTTTCAGGGTCAGTAGAAAGGCCTCTTTAGTGTGCACACACACACACACATATATACAAAAAATAGCAAGGAGCATCTTGAGAAGAGAAATTATGCCTAGGTTTTCAATTCCGAGCACACACACCCGTGATGAAACATTGAAATTACTGGGATGGCTTAGCTTAACTAAATATCACATTACATTTTTATCCTGAGGCAAAACTTTAGTTGCGTAACCCTGAAATTATTTATGTTATCGCAAATGAATCTAAAAGACCCTATTTCGGACTGTAGTGGCTGACTGTGTTGAAGTAAAGAGGTTGACTTTCTCTGCTTGCCTATTCTATAAATTATTGAATACAACCACAACCGCAATCGTGGTTGCTAGAAAATTATACCTTCCCTTGACAAGGAGATCTAATAACATTAATAATAACGCTTATATTAGGCCCATATATTGTCATCATTTTATGTAGAAACGGGCTAAACCAAATTTCAAGACACTAGACGGTTAAAAAAATATCATAAAATGATAATTTAATACGACAACTTGTATATCTCCCATCATGCTGAGAAGACGCCGCGGCCATCTTTTAGCCATCGTCAACCACACCGCTGAGTCATCTTTTGCGGCTTAGCCTGGACATTCACAGTCTGTGATGCACTTTTTCCATCTCTGCAGCTAGCCTACATTTCAGTGTCAGAACGACCTTACCGTTGAGTTGGCAGCTTTTCCTTCCACGCAAGGAGGGCCAATGGGGTTGCATCCCAAATGGCACCCTAGTCCCGATGTAGTGCACTACTTTTCAACATGGACCATAGGGCCCTTGTCAAAAGTAGTGCGGTGCATAGGGAATAGGGTGCCATTAGGTACACGACCAATGTCTTTGGCATAACGGAGAAAGTCAAAACAACTCAGACAAATGGTAGTTGTGTCTACGACCTTCGTAGAGGGTGCCTTAGCGACAGGATATTCATCACTCTTACAACATAGTCATTTGGCAGACACAAACTTTATCCAAAACCAAGTTAAAGCATGCATCAAAATAAGGCGGCTGAAACAACGAGAGCTTGAAAAAGCGAACGCATCTCAACCAAGATAAAAAAATATATATATACATTAGTAAAACTTTTCAAAATTGAGTGATATTACCACTGTGCTGGGATAGTCCCATCTCTTAATACCTGAGATGTTGGCCTTGGGCCTCTACTCTCATATACCGACACTGGCAGGCTGTGTGTGTTTTTGGTTTTACTATCCTTGTGGGGACCAGAAGTCCTCACGTGTGTGTGTATATGCGTGTGTTTTTACTATTCATGTGGGGACCAGAAGTCCTCAAGGATAGTAAAATAAGGACAATTATTGCAAGTGGAGCCATTTCACCAGTCCCCACAAGGAAAAAGGCTATTTTAGGCTTAGGGGTTAGGTTTAGGGAAAATAGGACATTGAATGGGAATCATTTGTTTGTTCCCCACATTGAAACTGTGCGCGCGCTGTGTGCAATGGTATGTCCGGTGAGATGGCAGTAATGTGGCCATGATGACCTCCCAGGCCTTGCTCTGAAGAGTATCTATCCGTCTACCTATTATCTAGCCCTGATCAGCAGACTAACTGCTGAGTTAGAGAGGGAGGGGTAAGCACAGACAGAAAGAGGAAGGGGTTGCATTAACATCCTACACTGTGCAATGATGCTCTGTGTGCCTCTTCTATTAACGTTCCAATGCATCGTTAATGCTAGCTGAGCTGAACTTACAATGCCAATCTTTTTCATTTAAAATCAGGGAGTCAATCATTGACTGGTGTCTCTTACAAGGGAGCCCTGCATATACAATTTCATAAAACACATCAACAATCAAATACAATACAAAGCTCAACATATATTGGACAGATAAACCTAAATATACACAAAACAGTCAACA
This sequence comes from Salvelinus alpinus, assembly GCF_045679555.1. Taxonomy (NCBI): domain Eukaryota; kingdom Metazoa; phylum Chordata; class Actinopteri; order Salmoniformes; family Salmonidae; genus Salvelinus; species Salvelinus alpinus. Next base: position 55,659,539 of record NC_092091.1, read on the forward strand.
AAAACAAACACATTCTTCATGATAAGAATCCTCTGTTCACTGCCTGAACTGCCCAAGGGACACGAAAGCATTTACTCTAAAATGTATTTCGGAGATCATTCCAGACAGGTGGACACCAAAAGGAGTCTCCAGAGTTATCAAACCCGTTCACAGGGTTGGTTAACTTGGCATTTTAAAATCTTAACAGTGAAGTCCGGTAAGTCGGAAGCTTTGTGGAGGAAAGAGCGTAGTGACGTGATCTACTAGACTTCAAAAGAGGTCCAGACAACCTTCTGGTAAAGAACACAGTGATGAGTAATAAAACTATTTCCCGTGATAAAGCAAAGGGCGCGTTGAAAAACGACACCCGGGGGTTTAAAAGTAGAGGCAGCTGCACTTTGATGAAACGGTTTCACCCTAATCAAGAACAGGTAGAAAGGATGACTGCACAATCTGCTTCCTGCTGACTAGACACACAATATCTGTTTCCCGTAAAAATAGCCCGCTTTCAATCTTGGTTTAACAAGCTCATTCGTATGTTTTATAAACTGTAAATCGTTACAGAACCATCCGATGACTCAAGACGTAATCCATCTAAGTGAGACAATCTTACTCGCATGAAACAAACACTACAACTGAACCACCACAATAAAGTGTGCCAGCTATGCTCACATTCCCCCATTCGCCCTGAATTAACTAAGTGTAATGACTATGCCTTGTTGAAGCTTCCCCAAACACAGTAGGCCAGGTGGTTTGAGCCTTTGGGATACCGGTCCAAATTGTTGCCTATTGGCCGGATGTTGCTGTCCAAGCCCGCCCTTCAGCCTGACTGGCCAATGAGCATGCTGAAGCACTGAGTGACATGGAGACAGCGGCCAATAGGCACGCTCCAGGCACTGAGAGTTATGGAGACGGCAGCAAGGCCACATCTGGAGGACCGGACGTCCACAGAGAATCACACCATCAAAAGAGAGAGTGTGTGTGGACTGACAGGGAGAGAGAGAGAAAAAGGGAGGGGGAAAGAGAAAGAGAGCGAGAGTGGAAGAGAGAGTGTTAGAGAGCGTTGTACCATCCATGTCAGGGTCACTGTTCTGTTTACCCTCAGAGTTCAGCCATGCGTCAGTAACACTGACACAGCTGTGGACAACTGTGTGAACAGGGAGAGAGACCAAAGCACCCAGCAGCCATCATCAGCTGTGAGTTATCCACAAGGGTCCAGGCAAACACACACGGAGTTACGGACACAATCATCACAAAGTTAAAGTCAAACAATGGGATGCCTCCCGACTGTTTGGCAGGAAAACCAGGGTCCAAACATTCTCGGTATATAGCACTAACAGCAGCTTCTGTATATTGACTCACTTATCCCACAAGGGTCCAGATAAACAAACTCACACAGGGATATCACAGCCACTAAGAATATACTGTTAAGCTAAACCTGTACAGTAAACCTGCTTTTCTTTTTGATGTACAGTATATTGTCTGACTCGCAACAGTAAAGAGCTACAGTAGGTAAATACATTAAAGGTTTAGAGTAGGCCTCTATTATCAGACTCACTGCTGTTTGTGGACGAGCTCATACTGTAGGGGTGTGTCGAGTAGTCGGACAAAACAAGTATCTTATTTACACATATAGGCCATTTTCCTACGATTCTGATCCGAGTATGTTTCTTTAAAAAATATTTTCCGGTTGGCAGCGCGCAACTTTCAATCAAGTGCAAGGTGCTAGATGGTCTAAAGAACTCAACTGGCTAGTTAGCCTGTCTGAAAGAGAAAGGCGGGCTGTACGTTTACCCTCCTTCACCGATTGGATAAAGTGAAGCTGTGTTTCTCAGTCCACTTGCTTCAGCTGTATTTCTCAGTCCACTTGCTTCACTCGCATGTTTCGGTCTGATCATTTAGATCGCTGCCGCATCATGTTTGCCTACTACAAAACATCATAACTCAAATGGCGAGGACGTTGGTTAGCTTGCAAGCCATCAATAGGCATAATATCTAACAAGCGGGCCGAGGGCAGAGAAAAAAAGATGAACCGCCGATGCACATTCTGACTGAGTAACAGCAAACTTTTCTGCCTGGCCCACTTGTACAAATACATGTATGGCCAGATTGGCACACCCCTATCCTACTGGTAGTAACAGTACAGCTACACTAAGCCTATACACTAAAGGTAAACCGCCATATTGTGTGACTCACTGTTGTTTGTGGGTGAGCTCCTCCTCCTTGCTGACCAGGTCCTGCTTGAGGTTGGCCAGCATCTCCACCGAAACGTCCACCTGGCGGGAGAGCTCCGACGCCTTGTCCTCCAGGTCCTGTTTCTCCTGGCCCAGCCGCTCGCTCTCATGCTTGGCCCGCTCCAGCTCGCCACTCTTCCTCTCCAGCTCCGCCTGCAGCCGGCCCACGCGTGCAGCTATCTTCTGCTCCACCTGCAAATGGAGGAGGGATTTTGGTTCTAGTCCAGCAGTGGTGATGGGAAGTACTTTCTGTTTGAGTTTCTTGGTACATATGTAAAAAAACAGATTTTAAATTATGGAAAAAGGGGGAGAAAATAGAAAAATATGTGTTTTACTTTTCTCTTCCAAAGAGGGGTAGTGGTGGGAAGAAATTCAATTAAATCAGTGTTTCCCAAACCTCTTAAGTATTCTCAGCAGTTCCACATTAGTATTCCAGAACTAGCCTGATTCAATTAATGAGCTTAGTGGCCTTGGTGATTAGGTGTGGTAGTACTGGTATACATTGAATAAGTGGAATGGCTCGGGGCACTCAAGGAGAAGTTTGGGAAACACCAAAATAAATAATAAGATGATTACCATTACCTCCTCTGAGAGTTTCTCCAGCCTCTCGTCCAGCTCCAGACGCTCAAAGGCTCTTGCCTTCAACCTGGCCAAGCCCTCCTCATAGGCCGCCTCCACCGCGCTCGCAGCCACATTCGCCGCCACTGCCACGGCCGTGCTTTGGTTGCCGTGGGAACCGTGGGGGTCCCCGGCTGCGCTCATGGCTTTCTTCACAAAGATCTCCCCCAGGGGGAACTCTACACTGGGGATGTAGCGAGCCGCGGCGTTGGAAGTAGTGGATAAACCGCCGAGGTCGTCCGAGCAGGGAAGCTCTCGGCACGGGAAGCGGCGCTCCTTGAAGTCCCTGAAGGCGGAAGACCGGAGTTGAAGACCGTCGAAGGGGTCGTTCACGTTGTTGCTGCGGTTAATGCCGGGGACAGAAGGAGCGAGGAGAAGGTCTCCGTCGGCCACCAGGGGGAGTAGCGCAGCTGCGTCGCACACACTGTTGGACTTGGAGAGCACGTAGAGCGTCTCGTAGGTATGGTTGTACTCCAGATGGGCACGGAGGGAGGACAGCGACCGGAAGCGCTTGTGCTCCCCGCAACGAGGACAGCGGTAGGGCAGGTCCAGAGAAGCCATTCCGGGAGAGGCCGCCGGGGGGGGGGGGCCCTCACGGGGCACAGCGGCGCTGATACGCCGCAGGCTTTTCTCTCACCAAGTACTGGGCGGATCCTCTCATGGTACAAAAATGGTGGTGGCGAGATGAGGGTGGCGGTGGGAGTTAGATGAGGGCGAGAAGGAAGAGGGATGTCTGAGGGAGGCGAGAAGACGACCAAAGGCCATTCACGCCAGCACACATACTGGAAGTCTGACACACACAGATTCAGAAACTTCTTAGGTTGTTGATTTGTTCCTCTTGTCACCGTTACTTCTGCCTCACCATTACCTTTGGCCCTGAAAGAAATAGCGAAAAAGAGTTGACATTATTTTCATTACTTATATAGACAACACTTTTTTGCCTTGGAATGTATGGTGCAAAAACTAAAAACAAGTGAGCATCTACTGCATCTAGCATGAGAGCTACTTTAAAAAAAAATATAACACAGCCCGAGCTACTCTTTTCTTCTAGCTTAAAATAGGCAGTCTTCTCTTCTCCTCTGCAACTCTTCCCCAGCTCCTTAGTGCACTACTACTACTACTGTCTCTTGTACATTAGGTGTTATTTCTTTATACCTGGTAAAATGGTTAATAAAAAAAACTTATTTTTTCCCCAAATGATGTTCAGATGTATTTCCTTGTTTTAGATTATACATTTTTACTCAACATTACAATTGTTCATAGCGAAACAACGAAATTGGATGTTCTGAGTGGATGTCATCGCTTAAATCATTAGATGGTAATTCCTCAGTGCAGAAACAATCTTCAGATAATGTTTTTATCATTTATCTGCAGATGATGTATCGAGCTCCAAAAAAAGAATAGTAAAAGTAAGCAAACCAGGGAGTCAAATTTACATCTTTCACATATGGGATTTGACGTTCACCAAAAAGAGCCGTTCAAAACGAGCAGCTTGTTCGCAAACAACCCATCACTATTTGCTACACGCGGAGTGATATACAAACGCCCGCACCACACAGACAAAAAAGGGGCAATATTGCTGGGAATTAAGTGGCAGATATTGTGTAAAGTATGGCTTTTTAAGCCAATAGTGGCAAACCAGGTGTGGGATAATGTCAATGTTGCGTTGACTAGATAGTAGGTGGGAGCTTGCAGTGTCTGATACTTGTGTGATTTGTTTAAGACAGTTTGCGGTAGAACACGTGAAAATTGCATGTACTTTCAGAATTGTTTGGCGAGCTACTGGTAGCTTGCGATCGACCTGTTGGAGACCCCTGATCGACTGAATCATTGTATTAAGTCATTTGAGTTTGGTATACAGTAATCCCTCGTTTATCGCGGGGGTTACGTTCCGAAAATGACCCGCGATAAGTGAAATCCGCGAAATAGAAAACTTCTTTTTTTTTTACAATTAGCAACTATTACATGTATACAAATACAGTGACTCACGTGTAGGCCGTTTCACTGCTCTTCAGACTGGGCCGCTGCATCCTGACTGCGCTCTGCAGTGTTCTCTTCTTCTGAAGCCCGCGGTGCAGGTGTGTTTGTTCGGGAGAAGAGCATAGTGATAGGCAGCTGTTGTCGCTCTTTTTTCTTCTTTGCAAAAAGATCCTTGTACACCGACATGCCACCATCGATTACGTTGGAGAACTGTAATGAACGGCTCATCAAAGGGTCCCATTCCTCAGCTACTCGCTTAAGTTCAGTGGCCATTCGCACCATGGTTGCTAAGCGACCAAGCGTTAGTCCTTCCTTCCTTCCTGGCCAACTTAATGTAAATTTGCCAAGCTGTTTTATGTACGTACACATAACTGCACGAGACGACAAAATGATAGCACAATTCGTAGCATGTTTTGATACAAGAAGCGGGAGTGAGTTTTTAGCGAATCAGAATGCAGAGCACAATGCACCAAAAAAAAATAAAAAATGCATTATGAAAATCCGCGAAATAGCGAATCCGCGATAAGTGAACCGCGAAGTGGCGAGGGATCACTGTAGTTAAGATCTAACTAAAGCAATGGTCACCAACCTTTGAGTCAAGATCACCGAGTCAAAATGCAAGCTGAAATCTACCGCACATTTTTTTTTACATGAAAAAAATACGGAAGCCTACGCAACATTAACCAATTAAAAACAGCTTTGTGCAGTAGGCTACCGCCCAGCACATTATCACTGCATATTGGCTATGCTTGAATTGCCTTGCCAACGTTGTTCTTCTCAGACCATTTTTTATTTTATTTTTTAAATTGTAGGTATATGACACTGGTAATAGATCATGTGTTGTATTACATGTGAGGCACATCTGAGTGAGCTTAATTTTAATACTGATGGCATCTGATGGTCAGTCTGAGGAAAGGGGACAGTCTTCCAGCTGATGGCGAAACGCAAGTCGCACTGCATTATTTCTGCCTCATGCACCAATTCATGTTGTTACTCCTATGACCAGAGAAAGTGAAATACTCCTCGATCTAAAAAAAGACAAGCCTATAATAATAATAATGCGAGTTTATTAGAACCCTGCTCATTCATTGCAGCTGGTTGTAGCGTGAGTGGAATTAGGGAGAACGTGCATTTTATGATTTATATAAGTGTTGACAGTGCTGAATAACAACATAAAACATAAACTTACTCAAACAGCAGCTCTGCTGTATTCGTTGAGTCGCTCTTGTCATGGTTTTAAAAGTGTTTTAATCTCACAGTACCAATTTTACTTTGCGTTCGAGGCTTCTTTTACAGTCTATGGCTCGGGGAAACTGCAGATTGGGAGATCTGAGCTATCCGATTGGCCAGCTGTAGGCGGATAGTTCTACCTTCAGAGACATAAAATGGATCAAAATGGGAACACTGAATCAAGTGCAGGAAGGCAAGGCTTTATCGTTGTTGTTTCTTTACACAGATGTTTGGAGATTGACCAGTCCGCGATCGACCGGTTGGTGACCACTGAGCTAAAGCATAGCGCTAATTGAAATACAGCCACAGAAAGCACTGATGCATTCACAGGTTTCCTAAAATAACAAATCTGCATCTCAGCCCACAAAAGGTGCTTGTTTGAGTCTGATGTTTGTTGATGCAATGTGCTGCTGAGCCAACGCTGGAAACAAGAACAGACAGCACAGCAATGTGTCCCAAATGGCACCATATATGGGCCCTTTTCAAAAGTAGTGCACTATATAGAGAATATGATGCCATTTGGGACAAGCATCGTTTTAGGAGGGGACAACTGACAGGCTGAGCTCATTTTTAGAAACATCTGACATTTCAGTGAAACAAGGTCGAGAGACTGCCGAGGATGGAAATTGCTGCTGAATGAAAGAGGAATAATTATCTTGCCCTACCCTTCCCCTTCAGTGCATTGGCTTATCAGTTTATTTATTACCTTTTGGTTAGCAATAAAATATAGAACGATAGACATCTTTCGATCCTATCCTCCCCCAATTATAGATCAGAACGAGATATGATTTTGTTAAAGCTATTTCACTAGACAAGCATTATCGAATGCAGCTCCATTTAACTAATAGCCTACAAGGCTAATTCGATTATTCCTATACACATCAACGGATAAGGGTTTTATAACAGCTAAGTGACCCCAGAAACACACAGACCAGATGGACACTGCCCGCTTTAACAGATGCAAGTAGAGGAGAGAAAAAAGAAAAAAAAATGTATCGGGAACTCGTGCCAGATTCTCTTTGTGTATGGAACGGAGAGTCTTTCTCTGCCCCCTTCCCCTGGGCTCATTCCCTTGCTCTATCACTCCCTCACCGTCTCCCTCGCTCCCTCTCTCCGATGCATTCTGAATGGATAGACGTCGGGAGCGGAGAAGTAAACATTGAGCCCATTAGTCTGTTTATTTCTGTTTACCGCCGTCCTCGCTCGCTACATCTTCAGGGCGACCACGCTAAGTAGCTAACAATGAAGTCTTGAGGGTCGACCCGGGATGCATGTCTGGTTTACCCCTGCCGCCACTGTCAAAGCCTCACAATTCTGCTCACTTTGTGGTCGTCTCACTCGACCCAGTTTTTTTTCTTCTCTTCTTTCTGCCCTTCCTTTGCTTCCTGATTCCGCCTGTCAAAGTCATCGCAAATCTAGCGCGGCCCGGTTGACAACGACCATAGGATTTGGCCAAAACAAAGAGCTGGGACCTGGCTTATTCCAGACAACGAGAGTTGATGAAAACAGCACCCAAAATGACAAAAGAACTTCAGACCAAGCACGTAAAATCTGATCCCTTTCCTATTGAAATGAATAAAAAAAAATTAAATAGCAAAAATGAGTTATCGTTCTTTTTTTACATCCGTTATTAGACAGTAGCAACGATGATGATTATGAACATGGTCTTTTGCCTGCTAATGCCTGCAATGCAGTGAAGAAAACGATATGACAACAATAACGTCTAATGTAACTGGCCCCTCTTTGTACAACTGGCCCCAGCTTGGCCCCCCCAGTTGAAATGGTCTAGAACCGCCACTGGTGAGTCCACCCAGCCATCTGCCAATTAGAGTTCAGACGCAGAGCGCGAGCAGTCGGGACGTTCACCGCAGGCAATTAACCTGAAAGTGATGCCCCTCGCTTAATGTAATCGAATTAATTCTGCTTGGCATTTGGTTGATTTTCCAGCAACTATTGTGGCGTCCCCTGTACCGTCTGATCTAATGAGTGAAGCACGTTTAGCTTCAGCGCAGATTGTCTGCTGGGCTAAAAAAGTCCAGCGTGCGAGACGTTGAGGTCAGATACTGTATAAGTAGTGGGTACTTGTACTGAGTAACAAGAAGAGACTGGCGGGTTAGAGTTTCAGCTAAATCAGATCTGACAGTATTGATTGTGGAATTGACTGGTGGCCTAACATCACTGTCCTGACTCAGGACAAAACTGCACATCATTGAGTGAAACAGCATATCCCACTGATACTAAGCACGGTTAAAACAACATTTAGCTCAAGTACATTTTTTAAAACAAACCTAAGCATCGATGCTAAATCTATTAAGCTTATAATAGATATGTTGAAACACTTAAAATCCTATAATGTTGTTGGCCACCTCTTTCTTGTTATTCTTTGGATAAATGCCACTGCAAACTACCATCATCCCCAATTTCAATACATGGTATAAAAAAAAATAAAAAAAAATCCTCAGCCACATTACATAAAGTCTTATGAGGATCTGTTAATAGGCGAGAGCAACATTAGTGTGCTGCTGCCATAGAGACAAGCTCTCCCCCACACAACCCCCTGAAGCACTGCTAGAACTTCAACTCACATATTGCAGCGCTGACAAATCTTCATGACAGGCGAATCTGAAAATATTGTGGGCAGCACAGCTGACCTCTAACCTCACCCTAGCAAAATAGCTCATCGTGATGGCATGTCCATTTCCCCTTGAACAAATTGCTTTCGTTATGATTAGCTTGTGCCGCGTTAGTGGCTCTGCCATAGATGAGCATGACGAGCTGGACAAAGAAATCCCATCAGCGTGCCTCCCTATTCAATAGCTGCATGTCTTCCAGACACTGATCGTGTGCGTTACAGGTCTGAGACCCAGCGAATTAGGCAGAGTAGGCATTCAGTGGAGGGGGATTAGGCATGAGGCTCTACAATGCTTATTAACATACCAAGCGGGTATGATAGTAGGCATAATAGCCTGGCACAGACACGTCCTTACTCAGCTCAGAAGTGTTCTCATACACCGCGATCCCTAGACCAGTGCCTGGGTTCAAAAAGTGTTTGTTGTCTTTCAAATACTTTTGAGGTGTTCACCTGAGCTTGCCTGGAGTGCCAGATGGGCAGGGTTTGCATTTTTGGGACTATTCTATTCGTCCATTTCTGCCAGGTAATCTCAATAAGTTTTTGAAAGAAGAAAAATTACAATTTGGAGGTCTGGATCTGAGGCGCTGTGTTGTGTTCCCTATAGACTAAGTAACAATGGAGAAACAAATGCACTATATGGCTGCGACCCAATTCTCCACCTTTCTCCAGAAGTGTGCACTTTCTTGCATGGATTTAACAAAAATGGTGGAAACTCCCACCTTCCAATGCACACCATTTCATGCTTTTAAATCCATGAAAAGGGAATTCCCAAGGGCACACTTCTGGAAAAAGAGTGGGAAATCGTCTAGAATGGGAAGAGCACTGCCAGAGTATAACGCTCATTAAACCAGGAAGACCATGGTCAGAGACGATAAAAGACTCAGAGAGATTTAATTGGCCAATTGGGTGGGAAGGAAGTGAAGCAGCTTGTCAGTCACGTGTCACTTCCTTTGACAGGAATGCAAGTGGTGGCGTCCCACTGGCCTGCTCTCACAGTAAGAACCCACTTGGATGTACAGTACTGCTGTAGCATACATACACACGTGCCACGCACACCGGTACGGTTTACCCACACTTTTTCTTGACAAAAATAGCCCCCTCTGAAGCATTCTCCTCAATAACTGACTGTGTACACATCCAGTTCCAAACAGAACAGGAGACAGCGCATCAGATTGCTTCATCTCTAATGACACCACAGGGAGAATCCTGTCGATGCAGCGTTTACCTCAGTCAAGCATAAACACACTCAAGCTGTAGCCCACTCACTGCCTGCAAGATCCCCCACCTGCCTGCAGTACATGCAATAGTCATATACAGACCTGGGTTCAAAGAGTATTTGCTATTGTTCATATACTTTAGCTTCAACAGGTGTCTCCAGTTTTGTTGACATATTGCCGTTGGTGACGTATCCCCTTTCCAAACATACCGAGTTTGCCAATGGAACAGTCACAGAAGTGCAAACCCCACTGCACTTGGCACTTCAGGCAGGTTAAACAGGGTATATGAAAGAATGCAAATACTATTTGAACCCAGGTCTGGATGAACGGTATACCACTGTTAGGGCTGTGACATAATTGAATAACCATGTACCTGACAGTCATGGATGAAGAGACTGTCATGAAAATAAAATACCCATCAAAAATAGGCCTACATTCATTTTTGTATTGTAGATAAACTTGACCTAATAACGGGAGTGTTCACTTATGATTATAAGTATGGTTGCACATTTTGGGGAATATTCAGAGATGGAAACTTTCCATGGGAATTAACAGAAATATATGCAAATTAATACCATTTAAAATGTAGATGTTTTTTTGCATTGGATATATTTACCATATCATATGGACACAGAAACATAAGTAGACATAATTGCAAATTATTAAACCCTTCCATATAATTTTTTTTAAACAATTTAGTTACGAATTGAACTTTAATTAAATGAGTTGACTCTTCACATGGGATGATTTCACTAAACAACAAAACGGAATATTGAATGATCCATCGCATCTCCCAAAAATGTTTTCAACATGCATCTGTAAAATGATAGTCTAGACACTAAAGCTTTGGTTGTCTTCCTCTCATGCTTCCATGTCTTCTCCCTGGACCTACTCAATGTCCACGTCTTGAACATCAAACTGAGGCCTCATCTTCACTGTCACTCTCCAACCTTGCTGAGGATGGCTCGTTGTCATGCTCAAAAAGCCTCAAATGTACAGATAAATAAATAACACGGAACCGAAACCGGCTGCGCACGTGCGCCATCGTGCATGAATGTATTTTGTCCCCCTACACCAAACGCGATCACGACACACAGGTTAAAATATAAAAACAAACTGAACCAATGACATTCATTTGGGGACAGGTCGAAAAGCATTAAACATGTATGGCAATTTAGCTAGTTAGCTTGCTAGTTAATTTGTCCTATTTAGCTAGCTTGCTGTTGCTAGCTAATTTGTCCTGGGATATAAACATTGAGTTGTTATTTTACCTGAAATGCACAAGGTCCTCTACTCCACCAATTAATCCACACATAAAACGGCCAACCGAATCGTTTCTAGTGATCTCTCCTCCTTCCAGGCTGTTTCATCTTTGAACTTATAGTGATCGCATCTACACTTTCATAGTATTACCACGACGACCGGCAAAACAGTTGGTCTTTCAATTACCCACGTGGGTATAACCAATGAGGAGATGGCACGTGGGTACCTGCTTCTATAAACCAATGAGGAGATGGGAGGCAGGACTTTCAGCGAGATCTGCGTCAGAAATAGAAAGGAGTTCTATTTTAGCCCTTGGCATCGCAGACGCTTGTTGGTGCGCGCGAGCAGTGTGTGTGCAATAAATGAATAACATGGATTTCTAAATTTATTTTTGCGACGCTCGCGCACGCGACGTGTCCGGTCTGGTCAGCATGTAAGCAGTTAGATTAAACAACTCCTTTGTAATATATATATATTTTTTTTTATAAAACATGTATGGAAACAGGTGAATTAACACTCAGCAGGCTCAAGCAAGCTAAAACCCACATGGTAGCAAAAACTACAAGGTAGAAATTAACAAGTTAGAAATTATTTAAACAGACTTTGCTGTAGGCTACTACTTACTAGTTACCAAAAACGAATCATATATGTCATAAAATATATTCACCCCACCCAGTATTGTAATCAAAACTTAACCGAAAGAATGTAGTCCTTGGATCAGACAGTTTAGTAGTGGGCTCAATAGCATCTCATCTTATGGAAGAGTGCACTGTGCATGTGATGGAAGAATGCACTGTGCATCTTGATTCTCAAGATCTTGCACACTAATGAGATGCTATTGAGCCCACAGTACTAAACTGTCTGATCCAAGGACTACATTCTTTCAATGCCATTGAATTGGGGATAGTTTAACCAAAATATGCCACAAGACCTAGAATTGCCTTATGTTTATCCCACAAAAAAGGTTCACTGTTATAAGCTAACTTTTTTTGAGGAATTTAAGCAAAATTGCCAAAATTCCAGGGCTTAACTTCCTATTTAAAATTTCCGGAAATTTCCTGGAAAGTTTCTGACCCTTTTCAACCCTAATTATAAGCAATTGTTTTGCCAATATCTGGCATGGTATAGTTTGATACAGAATGTATAGACTGTGCTGCCCTCCAATCCCCGCAAAGTAGAATAGTAGCCTAGGCTATACAGCATTAGGCCGCAATACACTTTTATGACTGCCATGTGGTAGACTGCAGTTTGTAAACAGGCAATTTACCATTAATCCCTGTCATTTGGTTACATTTATGTTCATTTTACCGTTTCATTCTCGGAAGTGAAAAGTTATTTGCAGAGTTCACAACTTGCTACACTTGTGAGAAACAAGTGTTGGTTTATTTCATACCATCATTTACGCGCTCCACGTGAGCACGTGTCTGGTTTCTCTGTCATGTTAACGTTGACGGAGCGCACATGCCTGAACACGCATAGAAGTACCTGGCCTGCTTCTCGCAAATGTAGTAAAGTGCCCAACTGGGCTTCTCAGTTTTTTTCTTCACCTCACAAATTAGGATAGTTCCTCACAGTATTTGAAAAATCTTACCAACACTCTTCCTCTTGAAAATCAACGTTGCTAATAAATAGGCTATGGACATGTTGCGCGTATGTGTTTATATTTTAATGATTGTCAATTTAAATCTTCATACTATGGCATAGCTGTCCCCTTCATACTTTCCTTGTCAATTCATTATCTTCTAGGCTACTTTCAGAAAAGCCTACAAGTAGGCCTACGTTTTAAGGAAAGGAGACATATTTGCTTGTGTCCGACATACGCTGTTGGCTGTGATTAACTGGTGCTTTTACAGGGGAGTGCGTTTGAGTTTCCTAAAGTAGCCTGGGTGAACTCCATCTCTTTAATAAAAATCTAAACGCTCCTGTCATAATTTAATCTTGTAAAGGGCCTCTCAATAGCTTAGATTACATTCATTTCATTACGGCGTTTTCTCTTGGAAGAAAATATATGTTAATGCCAGCAGAGTTTGTTACGTTATGCGAATATTTTGGTAAAAGTGGGAGAGACCCCATCGGACTTAATTTGAATGGTTGTGTGTCAAATAGGATCTGTATTAAAAACAATGATATGCAGAAAAGCCAACAGACAAGGTAGGCATAGATCTTAAGTTTGACTCCATTAAATGTGGCGATACGAAAATGAGACAGATCCTCTCCAACCTGGCATTTCTTCATTTGATGATTAATATTTGTAAGTAATAACCTGAATAATAATGAAATATCAAGATAATAACGAAGTGTAATGGCTGGTTTCAAATAATCATTTCCATGTAAACAAGTATACAAACAGAACTGTTACACCCCCCCCTGCATGGTTGGCCTGGCCAATTACCTTAAACTCAAATACCAAGACCGTCACAGCCCTAACTACTGCATGTCTGTGAGGGAGGGGATCCTCCCTTCCACACACGCACATAATCCTGGCTCTTCACAGCAGCAGGCACCTGGGGCTTCCACTGTGTTCTCAGAATCATGCAAGCCTGCAGGGGTAAGACTTGTACAAGGCAGTACAGTATTGATCTACTATGATATTTACTGTATCAGATGTTACTGTATTTTATTGTATCACTTATCCTCATGTCTACACAGCATTGAAATGGTTTTGTTCTAGCTGACGACATTCAGTTGTTTCCCTGCCTGTCCTGCATGACCCTATTGTGAATAACCTCAGCTCTTCAAGTCTAGACTTTAAAACAATGAAGGGGACCTTTAAAACTGAGATAACGTTTAAAGAGCCTTCCCTGGCTGGCTGGCTGGCAAACTGTAACGATCTCACAAAACCTCTTTATTGGCGTCCGTTTCTATTCAGGCTTCCACACGAGAAGGAAGCGAAATGGAAATGAGACAGGATTAACGCCAAGTCAAAATCCCAGTGAAATGGAGCAACGCCGTTATTTAAATTCAAATGGTTTCAGCCAAGGTTTTGTGCGATTAACATTCAGATTGGCTTCGTCTCAAATGACTCCCTATATAGTAGTGCAGTCGGCTTGGGCGGTATACCAGGGTATTTTGATATACCCACGGTATGATTTTTTAATACTGTCAATATTAAATACTTAGTAGTCAACTTGTGCAATAGCTCGGTTAATAGATTAAGCAGATTGTGTTCTTAATTTCGCCTGTTGGGTTTTTTCATTTTTGAAGCTGTTCCCCAAAGCAGCCGATTGTAAACAAACATACCATGACTGGCTCAAAGAGCACACGGAAGCATTCGTGTCATGACGATCCAATGTTGTCCAGCTCAAGAGAGGTGGTTAAGTTACTAATTCACTACTAAATGTTTGCCAGCTAAATACAGTATCTTATAAGGTTTCAAAATAAATTCCCTTCAGCTCAGGGCTCCAGCTATGCATTTGGTTTGCTAACTTGCGAGCTCATGTGGCTAGCTTGCAAGATTAAGCTTCTTGGTTACATTGATTACAGCGTGCCTCTGAACGGGTTATGGTAGTAGGTGCCAGGCGCATCAGTTTGAGTTTGTCAAGAACTGCAACGCTGCTGGGTTTCACACAACAGTTTCCCGTGTATCAAGAATGGTCCACCAAGGACATCCAGCCAACTTGACAACTGCGGGACGCACTGGAGTCAACATGGGCCAGCATCCCTGTCGAACACTTTCAACACCTTGTAGAGTCCATGCCGCGGACGAATTGAGGCTGTTCTGAGGGCAAGGCTGAGAAGAACTTTGAAATAATGTTTGCCTGTGGCTCTGCAGAATCTAGCAGGTCTAAAAATGGAAGTCTCCAGGGATACCAGCTAACTCCAGAATCCCGTTCTGCTGTGATGAAAGGATCTGTGGCATGCTAACAGGAAGTTGAAATGACTCATCAGTGAAAGGTTGCAGAGAGAGAACGAGTAGATCAAGACAAGGTGGTGGCAGAAGAGCGGGAGTGAAAAAAAACGAGTGAGGGCAAGCGGGCACAGAGAGCCTCGGGGTTGAGCTGTGGGTGTCGGGGACGGGGGGGGCAGATGGTAGAAGAAACAAGTGACATGGAGGTAACAAGAGACTGCAGCAGTAGACAGGCCAGGAGGGCATCAGCCACTGTGAATAACACCTCTGACTTATTTTAAGAGGGAGGGAAGAAGAGGAGATTGCTGGTGTCACTATCATCAAGTGCAGGCGATTTGGTTAGCCAGCGTCCTAGGAAAGAGGGTGTAGCCGTCCCAGTGAGGGTTAAGGAGGTTTAGCATTTTTGCTTTGAATTAGATTATACTAATTGTGCTATTATGGTATGCATGATTGCTTTAGCCTTCCTGCAAGTCTGCGTTGACTGGCCAGGCAGAGACAATAATGTACAGTGTTTTGAGTAATCTTTCTGTCGTAGGGCTGAGTCTAAGATAGAACCCTATTCCCTACTACACAGTGTGCTAGTGAACAAGAGCACTCAAAAATAGTAGCCTGCAATATTTCAGACAAACAGATCAACTGATTGATCTCCTTGAGCTAATAACACAAATGAGCTTTCCCGTTCCATCAGTATCATCTCACTGGGTGGATGCAGAGAAGCTGACCTTTAAATTAGGCCCAGAGGGGATCCGAGGGAGACGACCCATCATGTGCCCATCACCAATTGGCTTTTAAAACGACGTCCAGTGGCTTTCCATTAAACAACAATCCATACTGCTGGCCCACAATAGATACCTAATCATCCAAAATCAGAGGTTTGCTGAAATCAGTGCCGAATTGCATCCCATTATCGGTAAGCACTGTACAGTTGGAGAGAGATGCATCACGTCCTCATTCTGATCTATGATAAAGTAAATGTTTTGCCTGGAGGTGTGGAGAGAATAGAGAAGCAAGGCAGGATGTGGCTGGCTAATAACCAGAGAGTCTAATAACAGAGTCTTCTACCTCTGCGGTGCTTCACACGGGAGGTGGTGGTGGCATTTAGCGGTGCCAAGACTCTGCAAGGTGCAACACAAGCATCTGCCTACTCTTAGTCAGTGTTGTTCAGACTGTTCACGGGTTTTATTCTGACGATGTGAACTAGAGAGTTTACGAGTGAGAGGAATTAAATATCAATTTTATACAGGCATGTAATTAAAACACATTGGCGAACGTTATGACAATAACTAACATGCGCTTGTGTTTTACGGTGTTCCCATTGGCTCCACAGATTCCCATATCTCCTTACTGTATAAGGGCTTCTGCTATGATGGTAAAGTTCCAGAAACTTTCCCAAAATTCCCAGGTATTCAAGAAATCACAGTTAGCAGATTCCACAAATCAGGAGGGAATAAGCAGGAAATACAGAATCCTCCAACCAGGATTTCTGGAAAGGTTACCAGATTTTAGCAACCCTAGCTTTTGCCTTACCTCTAACACTGGTTTACTGAAACCCCTAATGCTGGCTAGGCTTTAGCATGAGCGTGTCAAAGTGTTAGTCCTGAGTAAGCCACGGGTTCTCCCAAGACAGGCCAATCACACAGCCAAGGGCTACGAACCTGACAGCAGAGAGCCAATCTCATGGCCAGCCAATTGAACAGAATGTCGACGTCCTCTTCGGGGATGCCCACTCTATTCAAATGGACTGGACTGTGTCACACAATGGTCTACCTTTCCTTCATGACAGTTGATAGGGGTTGATAGGTGAAAGCCATGGTGGGAAGTGGAAACCTGTTCACTCCTTTCATGTATAAGTGGTTATGAAGGACAGGAGATAAGGAGACCGTTTAAGAATATTGGGTCACAGCTACTGTGTGAAGGAAAAGAGACAAGAAAAAAAGGTGGGAATTTTTAAGAGCAGCTACACTGTGGACACAGCCGTTGAGGACTGAGGAGACACTGCTACTGTACTGTGACTAGGGTTGCAAAGGGTCGGAAACTTTCCAGTAAATTTCCGAAATTTTTCCAAGGGAAGATAAGCCCTGGAATTTTGCTTAAATTCATCAAAAAAAGTTAGCTTATAACAGTGAACCTTTTTTGTGGGATAAACATAAGGCAATTCTAGGTCTTGTGGCATATTTTGGTTAAACTATCCACAATTCAATAGCATTGCAACCCTCTGCATGCACAGTGCACTCTTCCATCACATGTACAGATGATTCTCAAGATCTTGCACACTAATGAGATGCTATTGAGCCCACACTACTAAACTGTCTGAGCCAAGGACTACATGCTTTTGGTTAAGTTTTGATTACAATACTGGGTGAGGTGAATATATTTTATATGACATACATGATTTTTTGTTAACTAGTAAATAGTAGCCTACAGCAAAGTGTGTTTAAATCATTTCTAACTTGTTAACAATTTGTTAGTTTTTGCTACCATGTGGGTTGTAGCTTGCTTGAGCCTGCTGAGGAGTGTTAATTCACCCGTTTCCATACAGGTTTCATTTATTTAAAATTCTTACAAAGGCGTTGTTTAATCTAATTGCTTAACTATTTATCTGTACATGGAATTGTATTTGGGTTTTTAACAACAAAAAAAGTAATCTTTACAGGAAAATGCCCCGGGCACTATCTGATGTGTAGAGACATTTCACTGCAGCTAATGTAGAAGGAAAATCTGTGTACATTTGCAAAGTGTCAAATCATATGTGAAGAATGCAACAAAGATGCAGAATCATCTGGCCAAGTGCATAAAGTTCCCTCAGTGCTCACAACAAGCAACCTCTGACAAAAGTCCCTCTGCTTCTATTCGAGGTGAAAATGATGAATCAGACACCTTATCGATAGCAACAGCTCATGGTCCTCCTGGAATAAGAAGTTTTTGACTCAATGGAGGAACGTAGTCAGAGAAAGGCTGATGAATGTCTTGCTCGAGCTGTATATGCAACTGGTTAACCTCTGATGCTCACAGGCAATGTGTATTGGAAGAGATTTCTGAATGTTCTTCGCCCAGAATACACCCCTCCGATCAGATATGCTTTATCTACTAATTTGCTGGATGCAGAGTTCAACAGAGTTCAAGTGAAGGTCAAGCAAATCATAGAGAAAGCAGACTATATTGCAATCATCTCTGATGGGTGGTTGAATGTTGGTAGTCAAGGAATAATTAACTACATCATCTCCACCCCTCAACCAGTATTTTACAAGAGCACAGACACACCGGTCTCTACATTAAAGATGAGCTGAAGGCAGTCAATGACCTTGGAACACAGACGGTATTTGCACTGGTGGCAGACAATTCTGCGAACATGAAGGCTGCTTGGTCTAAAATGGAGGAGTCCTACCCTCACATCACACCCATTGGCTGTGCTGCTCATGCATTGAATGTGCTCCTCAAGGACATCATGGCACTGAAAACAATAGATACACTCTACAAGAAAGCCAAGGAAATGGTTAGGTATGTGAAGGATCATCAAGTTACAGCAGTAACACCCATTGGGGTGGTATTGTGATCAAGTTTGACAGTCTCCTGGAGGGGAATGAGTCTCTCCAAGAAATGGCCATATCACAGTCTGTTGATATGGACAGCCCCATCAAGAGGATCCTCCTGGATGATGTATTTTGGGAAAGAGTGGTAAGCAGCCTGAAACCTATAGCAGTAGCCATTGCACAGATTGAGGGAGACAATGCCATCCTGTCTGATGTTCAGACTCTGCTTGCAGATGTAAGAAGAAAGCCGTACTGCCCTGCCCACTTCACTGATGCGCCAAGCAGAGGAAACTGCAGTTCTGAAATACATAATGCATGAAGACTTCTGCCTGAAGCTCATACACACCGCAGCGTACATGTTGGATCCCAAATATGCTGGCAAGAGCATCCTGTCTTGTGCAGAGATCAACATGGCCAATGGTGTCATCACTACCATGTCTCGCCACCTTGGCCTGGATGAGGGCAAGGTTCTTTGCAGTCTGGCGAAGTATACTTCCAAGTAAGGGCTTTGGGATGGAGATGCAATATGGCAGTCGTGCCAACATATCTCATCAGCCACCTGGTGGAAGGGACTTTGTGGATCTGAGTCTCTTTCCCCTGTTGCCTCAATCATTCTCCAAATCCCACCAACATCAGCTGCCTCAGAGCGCAACTGGTCCTTGTTTGGGAACACACATCGAAACAGGCTGACCAATACAAGGGTTGAAAAATGTGAGGCTTTTTGAGCCTGACAACGAGCCATCCTCAACAAGGTTGGAAAGTGACAGTGAAGATGAGGCCTCAGTCTGCTGTTCAAAAGGTAGACATTGAGGAGGTCCAGGGAGAAGACATGGAAGCAAGAGAGGAAGACAACCAAAGCTTTAGTTTCTAGACTATCATTTTACAGATGCATGTTGAAAACGTTTTTGGGAGATGTGATAGATCATTCAATATTCCCTTTTGTTGTTTAGTGAAATCATCCCATGTGAAGAGTCAATTCATTTATTTAAAGTCCAATTTGTAAAAAAAATAAAATAATGTAAATCCTATTGGAAGGATTTAATCATTTGCAATTATGTCTACTTATGTTTCTGTGTCCATGTGATATGGTAAATATATCCAATGCAAAAAACATCTAAATGGTATTAATATTAATTTGCATATATTCCCGTTAATTCCCAAGGAAAGTTTCCACCTCTGAATATTCCACAAAATGTGACTAAGGCTAGGACAATAATTGTATGGTCATGTAAAAAAAAAAAAAAATATGGACAATAACAGAAATATTAAATAAGAATCGTCATGAGTGTCAAAGTAGTTTTAGGAGTGGGATATTCAACTTTATTTTCAAGTAGATATAGTTCACCCAATTGGTAGCGACCAAAGTAAGTTTTACTATTAACGCAGGCATGAGATATAAGCCTTGATACCAATTGAGCAACGTTTTCATGACCCGAAGAATTCCGGCTGTTCTGGATGCAAAGGGGGGGTCTGACCCAGTACTTGATGGGTGTACCTAATAAACGGTGTGTATAAACGGTGCTGTATCGAATCTCCGTTCAAAATTGTGGGGAGATCAGAGGCAGTCAACAACTGAGGTCTCAAATGTAAACAAAACAATCTCTCGTTACCGTCCCATAGTGGCAGTCAGATAGTGTAGTGTAGTGGCGCTATGGGACAGGAGGAGTACAATCAATGTTGTTTTTCCAGAGGTGATGTGATGCTGTCTGTTTACTTGAGGAAAATTACTATGGGATTGGGACACTCCACTGTCACTGTAGAGAATACTTGACACCTACACAAGGAAAATGACTATGGGAAGATCCACTGTCACACGCACAAACAGGAATACTTGACGCCCAACTGTCTGCGCGACAGAAAACATTCTGCATGAGAATTCAATTTCACTGAATATGCAGCATTCCTCCAAGGTAACTAGTGGTTAAAGAAATGCATTAGTTGACAGAGATAGTGCTCATCGGTCACCATTGTCAAGGAGATTTTCTTGAATCGCTTTGGAAATGTCTTCCACCCTGGGTCACTGTGTGGAAATTGAAAAAAAAGGCCCATGAATTTCTATTTGAAATTCAATACAAAGAAGAAATAGGCCTAACCTTTGGAGGAAAAAGAAACTAAATGTCAAATGGGACGTAAACTCTTCTTAGAGCTTAATATATTTGTACTGAACAAAAATAGCTGAAATAAAAGATCTCAGAAATGTTCCATACGTACAAAAAGCTAATTTCTCAGATTTTGTGCACAAATTTGTTTATATGCCTGTTAGTAAGCATTATTCCTTTGCCAAGATGATCCATCCACCTGACAGGTGTGGCATATCAAGAAGATTAAACAGCATTATTATTACACAAGGTGCACCTTGTGCTGGGGACAATAAAAGGCCACTAAAATGTGCAGTTATGACAAACAATACCACAGATGTCTGAAGTTGAGGGAGCATGCAATTAGCATGCTGACTGCAGGAATGTCCACCAGAACTGTTGCCTGAGAAATTCATGTTAATTTCTCTATCATTAGCCACATCGTTTTAGAGAATTTGGCAGTACGTCCAACCAGCCTCACAACCGCAGACCACGTGTAACCACACCAGCCCAGGACCTCCACATCCGGCTTCTTCACCTGCGTGATTGTCTGAGACCAGCCACCTGGACAGCTGAAGAAACTGTGGGTTTGCACAACTAAAGAATTTCTGCACAAATTGTTAGAAACCGTCTCAGGGAAGCGCATGTGAATGCTCGTCGTCCTCACCAGGGTCTTGACCTGACTGCAGTTTGGCGTCGTAACCGACTTCAGTGGGCAAATGCTCACCTTCCATGGCCACTTCATAGATTAATACAGGTTTCAACAGATTGCAGACAGCGTGTATGGCTGTATGTGTGTTTGCTGATGTCAATGTTGTGAACAGAGTGCCCCATTGTGGCGCTGGGGTTATGGTATGGGCAGGCATAAGCTACAGACTAACACAATTGCATTTTATTGATGGCAATTTGAATGCACAGAGATACCATGACGAGATGCCCATTGTCGTGCCATTCATCCGCCACCATCACTTCATGTTTCAGCATGATAATGTACAGCAACATGTTGCAAGGATCTGTACACAATTCCTGGAAGCTGAAAATATCCCATGTCTTTCATGGCCTGCATACTCAGACATGTCACCCATTGAGCATGTTTGGGATGCTCTGGATTGACGTGTATGACAGCGTGTTCCAGTTCCCGCCAATATCCAGCAACTTCGCAAAGCAATTGAAGAGGGACAACATTCCACAATCAACAGCCTGATCAGCTCTATGCGAAGGAGATGGGTCGCCTGCATGAGGCAAATGGTGGTCACACAAGCTACTGACTGGTTATCTGTACCCAACAGATGCATAACTGTATTCCCAGTCATGTGAAATCCATAGATTAGCATTTCACTGTAAGGGCTACACCTGTTGTATTCGGTGCATATGACAAATAAATTCATTAGGCCCTAATCAAATGTTATGTCAGACTGGTTTCCTTATATCAGTGGTCACCAACCTTGAGTCAAGATCACTTTCGCAGTCAAAAAACACGCAGAGATCTTCCGCTCAGATTTATTTTATTTAAACATGACTTGTAACATTAAGTAGCCACGACAAGCTGCTAATAATAATAAAAATGCAAGGCTATCAATACACTTGGCTACTCATTCGTTGCAGCAGTGCGAGTGGAAGTACGGAGAAACCAATTTTATGTTTTGTAATCGCGTTGAATAAAAACAGTGTTGACAGTGCTGAATAAAAACTTAATCATGAACTCACCCATAAAAACAGCAGCTCTTCGCTGTATTCTTTGACAGTCTCTGTGGTAATAGGTTTGTATCAAACTTTGCTGTGGCCGGGGAAGCTCTGTAGGCACGGTGGTTGAGCTAGCCGATTGGCTAGCCAGTAGGCGCACTTGTTTTAGTCTAAGATCTCCCGGTCCTCCTAGGTAGGCAGAGTTTGTCTTTTCAAACAGAAATGGTTCAGAATGGAAACAATTTGCTTACCCAGTAAGCAAAGCGTTACCGGGTAAGGCAAGTGCACCTACCGCCAACACTGCAACGCAAATAAAGATAAAGGAGTGCAAGCCTTTATCGTTGGCTTTTCTACAGAAATGTTTGTCAATCAACTAGGAATGCCTTGAAGATCAACCAAATCGATCGCCATCGACCAGCTGGCGACCACTCGCTTAGATGAAGTGTAACTCAGTAAAATCTTTGAAATTGTTGCATGTTACATTTATGTTTTTGTTCAGTGTAAATATGTTACTGAAACCGGTTTTGTGATTGTGACCTACATTATCCTCATATTGGCTAACTTAATTGCAGTGGTAATTGACAGGGAAGTGAAATCACCTGTGATAGTAAGCCTGAATGATCCGCTTATTCTACTACAGGCAGAAAGACTGGTGTGCCGACTGTCTTTACCTTTAAAATGAGAGGAAACTAAACCTTTCTTCACGAGCAACGTACATGCAAATGTATCTCAAATGACTAAAAACAGTGTGTGTGCAGTGTTTCCTCTGAAAATAAAGTTAGCAGTGGGTGGGGTCTGTGCATGCAAGTGTGCGCTTGTGTATTTGTGTGTCCATGCATGCAATTTCATCTTGTGTTTAGGTCTTAAAGTAATGTCGGTCTGCTAATACAGGTCTAGTGAAGCCCCAGTGCACGCACTACTTTTGTAAAAAAATATATATATATATCTAATACTGTAAAGTACACACACTAAAGCATAGCCGAGGGAAGTAGGGGTGCTGAGAGTGCTGCTGCACTCCCTGAATATTTATTTGGTTATTATTTATTTTTTTACATTTCAGGGGGTGCTCTAGCACCCGTACTTCCTGCGGCTATGCTTTAGTGTGTGTAAGTACTGTATTTATACTTGGGATATCCCTTTTCAACAGGAAAAGTAACACAATAACTCATTAAAGCTTGAATGACTTGACTTTAGTCACATCTGATGCCCAACAGAGCAGCATGGACACAGCAACAGCAAGTCAGTATTTCCCACAGTGGTCAGCCAGTCACACGAAACTGTAAATCAGTATTTCCCACTGGTCACACACAAGCACAATTTCCCACACTCAAGTAGCATGTCTGTCACTTTAGGCAAAGTGCTGCTGTGGCTTCAAGAGCTGTAGGGGCAGATCTGGGAAGTTTTCTAAATGGCCAAGCAGAAGCAGTGCATAATGCCAAGTCATAATTTCCTTCGAGACCGTCGCCTTGAGCTCAAGTGTATTTAGTGGGACAGCTGGAATTACTATGAGGCTCATAGCTGAGTAGTGGGATCTTTTAAAATATAAATACATATTTAAAGTAAGTGATATGATGTATTATCAGATAGGCCCTAATCATATTGCTTTGACGTTTGAACATTATGCCCAAATAAATGTAATTTCTCTGGAAAAAAGATTGATATACTGGAATGATAAGTGTTTCTTGACTTAAAAGCTTTCAAAAATGCCTTACGTGCAAAAATAGGCTACGTTACCCGCTGAATAATGATTCCACCCGAATAGATTGTATCATGTTATGATGGGCATGGGCCAGATTTTCATTAACCGTCACGTAGTTTATGAGAAGCGAATTAGGCCGTTGACATTATGGATTCCGAACATTCGATTGACAACTGATAGATTAAGTGACAATCACGCACGTGCAATGAACGGCTATACATATTGATTTCAACAATCGCACTGACTGGACGTTAGTCTTCGTTTGGGTGTGAAGACCCAAAGACAAGTGGCATAGGTAGTATACCGCAGTAGGAACATGCAGCTTGACTGTAGCCTATCATTCATCAATTGAAATAACCGAAGAAAAACATCACGTTTCATTACATAGCATAACATTGACAAATATCAATGCAGTCGTGTCGATGCGGACGACAACGTGCAGAAGGCGGAGTGTGTCCGGCGCGGGTAGTCGCGTAGCACTAGCAGCATGCCCTGATTTTCTTGCCTACCATTTTCGACAGTGCACAGACCATCACTTGTGTGCTGCCTGCTAGCTCTAATTTTGCGTTATTTTCAGCCATTCTCTCGAACGTGGTGTCAACTGATATATACACACAAACACTTAGCACTGCCATCCCTCCAAAACATTATGTAGGGTAAAAAGCGCTTCTCACCGTGCAATTCTCTCCCCATTTCTCGCTCGAGCGAAAGAGCCGCTCCAGCATTCGTTGACGTCACACGCCCCACTCTGCAGCAGAAATACAGTAGGCTTGCAATAGAACGAGAGGGCGCACTGGGAGAGCGAAGGAGAGAAAATAAGGCTGTTCGAGCACGAATAAAGATTTCTGCCCACCGAAATCTAGAAGATGAAAGACATCCCTCTACCTGTGTGATTCCCAAGGAGCTTTCATACCTGTGAACACAGGACAGAAAAACACGATCATTCCCTGGAGAACTAGGATTTGAAATGAATGCATGTATACAGAGAAAAATCCTACAAACTTTATTTTTTTATAACATTTTTTAAAGCATGTCAAAGTAGGCCTAGTCAGTGCAACTGCATCTACTAGTGATAATCATCACTTATGTCATCTATAATGGGCTCCTCACTTTATTTCAACCAATCAAATGTGATTTGATCAACAAACCAATCAGTAATAAATGTATCAATGAGATTCTCTCTTTTTTTAAAGCGCCTGTATAAACGGGTAGGCAACAGCCACGAAGTCACCGGCTAATTAATGCACTATAAAAATGAACAGCTAATGCAAGAGGACTAGGAGTCCTTGAGTATGGACGTGAGGTGTCTGTCGAGGAGTCATGCTCATAGGGGACACAGGGCCATGTGCCCCCTCAGGTGTCCTGGTAACAGGACGTCCTGGTATTTTTTGTGTGTGAAATGTTTAGTTGTGTCTCTGTAATGCTACTAACCACCTAGTAATTTTATGAAGTTGGCTTTAGCTAGCCCAGTTTGGGGACCTATCTCCCAACTAGCTACAAGAAGCCATTTCAGGCTATTATTATTATTTTTCACCTTTATTTAACCAGGTAGCCAGTTGAGAACAAGTTCTCATTTACAATTGTGACCTATTAGTCAAGTTAGAGTAGCTAGTTTGTCTAACTAAGCTGGCATGCCTGCTGGCAAGGTTGGTAGACTTTAGAAAAGCAAGCAATTACCAAATGTACTGAATAAGACTCACATTCCTTTCTAATCTTTTACCCAGATTTTAGCAGAGATGCAGAGCAGCATATTTAGTTTCTTTAACTAAATAATCACCAGTCAGCTTCAAGATGGCCACCATTGTTCCTGTGCCCAGGAAAGCAAAGGTACCTGAACTAAACAACTTCTGTCACCATGAAGTGCTTTGAGAGACTAGTCAAGGATCATATCACCTCTACCTTACCTGTCACCTTAGACCCACTTCAATTTGCTTACCGCCCCAATAGGTCCACAGACGACGCAATCACACTGCCCTAACCCATCTGGACAAGAGGAATACCTATGTAAGAATGCTGTTCATTGACTATAGTTCAGCATCCAACACCATAGAACCCTCCAAGCTCATCATTAAGCTCGAGGCACTGGGTCTGAACCCCGCCCTGTGCAACTGGGTCCTGGACTTCCTGACGGGCTGCCCCCAGGTGGTGAAGGTAGGAAACAACACCTCCACTTATTGTGGGAAGCTTGTGGAAGGCTACGCGATACGTTTGACCCAAGTTAAACAATTTAAAGGCAATGCTACCAAATACTAATTGAGTGTATGTAAACTTCTGACCCACTGGGAATGTGATGAAAGAAAGAAAAGCTGAAATAAATCACTACTATTATTCTTGCATTTCACATTCTTAAAATAAAGTGGTGATCCTAGCTGACCTAAGACAGGGAATTTTTATTAGGATTAAATATCAGGAATTGTGAAAAACTGAGTTTAAATGTATTTGGCTAAGTGGATGTAAACTTCTGACTTCAACTGTATATACACAACTTAATCCCTGGCCACTTTAATAATGTTTACATATTTTGCATTACTCATCTCATGTATATACTGTATTATATCTTAGTCTATGCACCTCTGACATTGCTCATCCATATATTTATATATTCTTAATTCCATTCCTTTTCTTAGATTTGTGTGTATTGGGTATATGTTGTGAAATTGCTAGATATTACTTAGATATTAATGCACTGTCAGAGCTAGAAACACAAGCATTTCGCTACACCCGCAATAACATCTACTAAACACGTGTATGTGACCAATCAAATTTGATTTACAGACAGCTCAAGTGTTATGCTTAGAAATGCATAAAAAAATTAAGATACATTTTTTACATCAAATGAAGCATAATGATAATGGCTCTAGATTGCAGGAAAAAGCAGTTTCAGGTGTTGGAGAATTTTTCATTTTTCAAACTTTTTGATGGGGGTGGTGGGACTAGTTTGTTGTTGTGCATGGTGTGTTATCTGCCTGTCTGTCACTTTGTGCAAGTGCACCATTAGCAAATTGCTACATGGTTAGGGAGGGTGACAGACAGGAATCTTTAAAAGAAAAGGGCAATGGAGAAGTTAACTATTTAACCTACTCCATCTTATAAAAAAAAAAAATGTACTAGTCCAATCCAGTTGTCTATCAAGAAATTCTCAAGGATTAATCCTCTGCTACCCTTGTCATTTCTCATCATTACAATCATTTTCCTTTACATATCGAAAGAAAGCCCTAATGCTGGGTGGCATTCATTAGTGTACGCCAGGAAAACGTAAACAAGCATTACTCAGTCCCTTGCTGTTTGTCTGTTTTATTCAACGTGGTGCCTAGTGAATGCAACCCTGGTGCTTATTGTTCCCAATACGGGTGCAGCCAGGACACAGTGTGCAATCAACGTGCAATACAATGCATTTATGATACTGCAGGTGCTGCCTGTCAGTGTGCGGTCTGATGTTTTGATCAGGGGGGGCTAAAGCACCATCTTGTGGCCAAATGAGAAGACTGCACTCCATCGTTCACCACATCGAAGGGAAACGCCACAACTTTTCAACCTCATTTTCATTATTTCCAGCACAATACCAGTGTCACGTGTTTCTATGTTTTGTAGGAAAAATATCTGAAGTTAAATAGTTCTACCTGATGACATCTTCAAAAGTTAACATTTCAAAAACGGATTCTCAAATACTGAGGTTTGTGGTGACTTTGGGAGCAAGAAATACCCTTCCTTGGGCTAGAAACTGGTTGCAGGGTTTGAAAATCACTTTTTTTTTTTTTTACATTTAATCTTACCTTGTGATGTCAAAGAGAAGCTTTTTTTCTTTAACAGATAGAAACACGCATGTAGACCCTGGTTTGGTGCTGGAGATGATGAATATGAGGTTGACAGTCAAGACTGTCTGGAGCGCTTCAGAGATGGGTCGTACTCAGGAATGAAATGGACGCAAATGTGCTGAAACGGGGAGGGACTATCTGAACTTGTCCAATAAGAAACCCTTGTTTTCGTTTTCCGTTGCAAAACGTTTTGCCACACTGTGCATTGGCTGCTGGGTAATATTATCACGTACACTCAAATACATAAATTACCTTTAGGGGATATTAATGGTATATTGTATGTCCCAATACAAATCAACCCACTATAGTTCTCAAGGATGTCCTATGCATTATGTATGGAATAGGGTGCCATTTGGGATGCCGCCAAGGGGAGAATCCTGGTGGTGTTCAAGTGGCAGTTAGCCAGAAGATTCCGACACTACCTTTACGCTTGTTTACACTGAGCTGCACTGGGGTCGGAATGCCATCAAGGTTAGATTAAGACACTGTGGAGCCGGCGCGAAATCAATGCGGGGGTGGGATATGACACTGTACTCCAAATTGTACTTTTATCCAAAATGATACATTGAGAAGATTGAAATACTGAGTTTTTCCAGAAAAATTGCCCTTTTTGTCCTCATGCTAGCAAGAGAAGCCACCGCAGCCATTTTGGAATGGCAGTGTAAGCCAATCAGCTCTTTTGTTGTTCAATGCAACACGTCTTTGTCAGTGTTCGAATAAAACCTTAATTGCTTGGATTAAATTAAGATGAAGCTGTACCAAAGTTCCAAGACAATGATGTCAACAAAGTATTGTGACAGATTTAGATCAGACACTTCTCCCATCCGTTCCTTTCATTCAGTTTTCTTATTAGAAACGACGGCCCCATTGGCTGCTGGGTAATAGTAGGGCTGTGAACCTTTATTGTCTCTTGATTGGCTGATTGAGACATGCTGTGCTTTGGTCTGCCTTCATCATTGCGCAAACAGCCTCAGCTGGTGTAGATATTATTAGTATCGGTTTGCATAGCAACCATAATAATAAATAATATATGCCATAACACATGCTTGACATTTCAACACACTGAAGTCGTTTTTTTTCTCTTCCCAAGAGTGTATTTTAATGCTGGTTGGCCGTGAGGACGGAGGAATAAGAAAATAATAGAATGGAGGGAGGAAAAATGTCAAGAATGAGATTTGGAGACAACCTTTCTTGTCTAGCCTTTTCTTTGTACCTCGGCAAGGAAATGCATGTAATTCAAAAGACCTTGAATGACTGAGGACGTTGAATGATGCCAGTACACGTTACAGACAATACAGTACAATACAGATAATAAGATACACGCAGATCCGGAAACGGGCACAGAACATTTCAGAGACAGTGGTTGCGCCCCAAATGGCACCCTATTCCCTACATAGCCAAATGGCACCCTATTCCCTACATAGTGTACTACTTTTGGTCCACGGCCCATGAGGAATAGGAAAGGGTATCATCTGAGACGGAACTAGTATTCAACATACTACTATTGCTCCCCAATGCAGTGATTATCTCAGCGAATAATCTCTTTTTGATCATATTGGGCTGTGTGACTGTGTCAATTCCAACATGAAGTCAATAGACTTGTGTAAAGAAAATGTACTTAAGCATAAAATGTCAAAGCAATTGCTAAAATACACTTAAGTATCATAAATCATTTCCAATTCCTTGTATTAAGCAAACCAGATGGTGATTATCTACGGATAGCCATAGGCACATTCCCACACTCAGACATCATTTACAAATGAAGCATATGTGTTTAGTGAGTCCGAAAGATCAGAGGCAGTAGGGATGACCAGGGATGTTCTCTTGATAAATGCATGAATAGGACCATTTTCCTGTCCTGCTAAGCATCCAAAATGTAACTAGTACCTTTGTGTGTCAGGGAAAATGTATTGAGTAAAAAGTACATTAAGGAATGTAGTGAAGTAAAAGTAGTCAAAAATATAAATAGTAAGTAAAGTAGAGATACCCCAAAAAAACTACTTAAGTAGTACTTTATTTTTATTTAAGTACTTTACACCACTGGATATTATCTTAAAGGAAAACTCCACTCAAAAACGATCTTTTGGTATTTTTTTTCATTAGTCCAATGTTGACATAGTCCCAAAATATTATATTCAACTGATGCAAAACGTTATTAAGATATGTAACTTTCAAAATACAGAAATTATCCCCATATGATGTGTCATGCGTCATATGATGCCACATTTATCAGTTGAATATAATATTTTGGGACTATGTCAACAATGGACTAATGAAACAAATACCAAAAGATAGTTTTTGGGTGGAATTGTCTTTTAAGATGGTAGAATACTATACAGAACCTGCAGGTGCTGTTTCTCGACAGCAGAGGGCAGCAGTAGTGTACAAATAATAACAGTGTCAACCCATACTACTGTAAGAACTAATCATGATGCGGTACCTCATAAATCAGGTTAAACTAAGAACAGCTCCATTTTCAAAATGATTGGGTACTGCTGCTCACTCTTAAGTGAATAGGAAATATTGGACAATGGACAGGTTATGATATACAGAGGGTTAGTCCCAAATGGCACCCTATTCAGAGCACTACTTTTCACCACAGCCCTATGTGTGTCCAAGCAGAGTTTCTCCAGATTGATGAGTGCTGGAGGTGAACTGAATATGGTATTGATGAGGGTGAAACAATGGTTGTTGTACACTGACATGGGTATAGGAAGTAACGGGCACACACACACACACACAGAGAGAGAGAGATCAAAGTACGAAAAAAAATGTATGTGAAAATAGTGGTCAGGGACTTGTTGAGAGAGGTAGTTGACTTCAATAGAGTGACAACATTTTCACAGGTATATAGAACCTAACAAATCAAAACAGGTCTCACCGAGAAAGCGAGCCAAACTTTTCAAAGTTTGACACGTTCATCAGAAAGTCAAACGAGTTTGCGTTTGTTATTATTTCACTTAGGCAATGAGAAAACTGAGGACAAAACAACAAAACGTCAAAGGGATCACTGGTCTGTACTAATTTATTACGTCGAGTACCAATTAAACACAATAAGTGGATTAAATGTGATAAATTGCAGGTGAAGGGCTTCATAACGGTAGGAGCATTCTATGCATACCAATGTAGATCAGACATGATGATACCATATGGACCATGGTGTGTAGAGAATCTCCAACGAGATACAGTCCATGCAATTACATATAGAATCCCTGTAGATTCTAGATATCAATGTACATTTAGATTGTCAATTATCTCTATGGTGTAGTAGTCTAACAGATCAACGTTACGGTGTGGTTGCACACAGTACCGTGACGTATACAGAAGGTGCAACACATAAATCAGTTTACATGAAGGTACGTAATATCTCTACTACGACTTACAATAAAAGGAAACATCTTTGTCGACAACATAGGCCCCTGTAGACACTCGGGTTGTGAACGGCGTGCAACGCACTAGACAGTGGTTGTGATACAACAGATATTTGAGACACAATGGAGAGTTTGTCCGCACAAAAATTACTCACTCAACCGTTGTTCTCTCCACAACGCAAGTGTTATAATTATTGTACAGAGACACTCTCCATTGTATCACAACCTTTGTGCCAAAATGCATTGTTCGTCAGTTGTACAGTTGAGTGTGTAAAGGACCATGGATGAGTCCT
Organism: Salvelinus alpinus; assembly: GCF_045679555.1. Taxonomy (NCBI): domain Eukaryota; kingdom Metazoa; phylum Chordata; class Actinopteri; order Salmoniformes; family Salmonidae; genus Salvelinus; species Salvelinus alpinus. The sequence goes on from NC_092091.1 coordinate 55,691,008, forward strand.
TCTGTATGAAGAATAATTAGTTTTTTTTTCTGCCAATATTGAAAGCTCCCTAATTACGACCGGTTGAAACCAGATTTCTTCTACCCCATTTACGAGAACGATACATGGGTCTGATAGCGAAATCCATGTACACAATGACAACGATTATACAGACCTCTGCATTTTCTGCTTGAGCCATACTGTCGATGTTGCCATGGTAACAGAGTATGTCTTATCAAGTATGGCTCTTGTTTTTTTCCAGTGGAACTTATTTTGGGCCGGCTTTCAGTGGGGTAGGTATGACAACAGGCTGGCGAGTTGCATTCATTTCCATATTAATACAGCTAACAGCCATTGTGTGTTGAGGCCTGAGGGACCTCATCAAATCGCTGTCACATTACCTACAACTTGGGCTATATATAGAGGCTTTTATGCAAATGGTGTCAAACACTTGGAAACTATAAATAGGTGGTCATTCAGATACGGACGGTGGTATCAACAACAGCAAAACAAATCCTGTTCTCCTTCAGTAAGGTTCATGGAGGGTTCTTACTTATCACTAACCATGTGTATGTGACAAATCAAAATTTGATTTGATTTGAAACCATGTTGGAGACCATGTCTTCTTCACACAGTATATCTCACGTGACACTATTTGAAGTATGGTGTAATTACACAAATCCCAAAAACGATACAGAAGCAGAGGGGATACAGATAAAGAGTAGAGACACAGCAGGAAGTGGCAGACACGGGATTGAACCCCTGTCTCCAGTGGGAAAGCATGTACAGTGTATATGCTACAACTAGACCACAGACTCTGCACCAGTGTTTTCTGTGTTAATAATAACTACTTTCATCTCCACGGACAGTCTTTGCTCTCTGCCTATAGCAGGCTGGGTGGCCTGTCGATATAGCGTGCATAGCATAACCACAAAGTTCAGATACTATTTGAACTTTAGTCACTTTGTAGCCCCCGCTCGTCATCTCTGTGTACTTTGCGTTTCCTCCCTTGTTGAAAATAATGAGCAGGTTTGATGTAGGGCTACTATAGCTGGTAATGAGAGGAGTGTTGCTGTTCAGGCGACATGAAAGCTCTTCAGTCTATCTGGCCTCACAAGCGGCGGCCATTATGGAGCCGGATAGAGCGGTTAAAGCCCCCATGGAGGTCTAGTTGCGGACTTTATAATGGGGGTTGGCTGAAAGTGACCGAGGCTACAGCTGGGAACCCCTTTTAAACTATACTGGAGGGATGGAGCCGTAATGCACATATTAGGTTTTACTAGGAATTCCCAACCTAATTCAAGTGTACAGTCAGAAGGGACATCAGAACACAAGCTGTATTGTAGGCTTAATAAAGTGGTTGTCTTGTGGACACAGGCTTTGCAGAGTGAAAGTGGGGGTCAGTCATAGGAGTATGTGTGCTTTCGCTATGTGGAGCTCATCATAAAATGCAAATGTTGATAGCTTTGACAATAACACATCCACTCAAAGCCATGTCTAGAAGATGTATATTGTAATGGCTTTCTTCCTGGGATGAAGGAGAGGACCAAAATGCAGCGCGGTTATTGTTCAACATGTTTAATAATATGATAAACTGTGAACATTAACAAATAACAAAATAACAAACGTGAAAGCCGAGACAGTCCTATCTGGTGCAGAATACAAACACAGAGACAGGAAACAATCACCCACAAAATCCCAACACCAAACAAGCCTCCTATATATGATTCTCAATCAGGGACAACGATTACCAGCTGCCTCTGATTGAGAACCATATTAGGCTGGACACAGAAACAGACAAACTAGACACACAACATAGAATTCCCACCCAGCTCACGTCCTGACCAACACTAAACAAGCAAAACACATAATAACTCTGGTCAGGACGTTACAGTACCCCCCTCCTGAGGTGCGGACTCCGAACGCACCCCTACAACTCAAGAGGAGGGTCTGGGTGGGCATCTGTCCGCGGTGGCGGCTCCGGCGCAGGACGAGGACACCACTCCACCACTGTCTTTGTCCCCCTCCTTAGCGTCCTTTGAGTGGCGACCCTCGCCCACGACCTTGGCCTAAGAATCCTCCCCAAGGCCCCCACATGATTTAGGAGGTAGCTCAGGACAGAGAGGTAGCTCAGGACAGAGAGGTAGCTCCGGACAGAGGGGCAGCTCCGGACAGAGGGGCAGCTCCGGACAGAGGGGCAGCTCATGACTGGAGGGCGGCTCATGACTGGAGGGCGGCTCATGACTGGAGGGCGGCTCATGACTGGAGGGCGGCTCATGACTGGAGGGCGGCTCATGACTGGAGGGCGGCTCATGACTGGAGGGCGGCTCATGACTGGAGGGCGGCTCATGACTGGAGGGCGGCTCATGACTGGAGGGCGGCTCATGACTGGAGGGCGGCTCATGACTGGAGGGCGGCTCATGACTGTAGGGCGGCTCATGACTGTAGGGCGGCTCCTGACTGGCTGGCGGCTCCTGACTGGCTGGCGGCTCTGGCGGCTCCTGACTGGCTGGCGGCTCTGGCGGCTCCTGACTGGCTGGCGGCTCTGGCGGCTCCTGACTGGCTGGCGGCTCTGGCGGCTCCTGACTGGCTGGCGGCTCTGGCGGCTCCTGACTGGCTGGCGGCTCTGGCGGCTCCTGACTGACGGACGGTCCTAGCGGCTCCTGACTGACGGATGGCTCAGACGGCGCTGGGCAGACGGATGGCTCAGACGGCGCTGGGCAGACGGATGGCTCAGACGGCGCTGGGCAGACGGATGGCTCAGACGGCGCTGGGCAGACGGATGGCTCAGACGGCGCTGGGCAGACGAGCAGTGCAGGCGGCGTTAGGCAAGCAGGCAGTACAGACGGTGCTGGGCAGACGAGCAGTGCAGGCGGCGTTGGGCAGACGGCCGACTCTGACCTGCTGAGGCGCACAGTAGGCCTGGTGCGTGGTGCCGGAACTGGTGGTACCGGACTGGAAACACGCACCTTAAGGCTAGTGCGGGGAGCAGGAACAGGGCACACTGGTTTCTCAAAGCGCACTATAGGCCTGGTGCGTGGTGCCGGAACTGGTGGTACCGGACTGAGGGCACGCACCTCAGGGCGAGTGCGGGGAGAAGGAACAGTGCGTACAGGGCTCTGGAGACGCACAGGAGGCTTGATGCGTGGTGCCGGAACTGGAGGCACTGGGCTGGAGACACGCACCACAGGGAGAGTGCGTGGAGGAGGAACAGGGCTCTGGAGACGCACTGGAAGCCTGGTGCGTGGTGTCGGCACTGATGGTACTGGGCTGGGGCCACGCACCATAAGGCGAGTGCGGGGTGCTGGAACTGGAGGTACTGGGCTGGGGCGGGAAGGTGGCGCCGGATATACCGGACCGTGCAGGCGTACTGGCTCCCTTGAGCACTGAGCCTGCCCAACCTTACCTGGTTGCATGCTCCCCGTAGCCCGACCAATGCGGGGAGGTGGAATAACCCGCACTGGGCTGTGTAGGCGAACCGGGGACACCATGCGTAAGGCTGGTGCCATGTACACGGGCCCGAGGAGACGTACTGGATGCCAGATATGTAGAGCCGGCTTCATGGCACTTGGCTCAATGCTCACTCTAGCCCGGCCTGTGCGGGAAGGTGGAATAACCCGCACCGGGCTATGCACACGTACAGGAGACACCGTGCGCTCTTCCGCATAACACGGTGTCTGCCCGTACTCCCGCTCTCCACGGTAAGCATGGGAAGTGGGCGCAGGTTTCCTACCTGCCTTTGCCACACTACCCTTTAGCCCCCCCCCCAAGAAATTTTTGGGATTTCTTCTCGGGTTTCCGTGCTAGCCGTGTACCTTCATAACGCCAGTTCCTCTCTCCGGTTGCCTCCAGCTGTTCCCATGGGAGGTGATCCTTTCCAACCTTAGCCCAGGGTCCTTTTCCGTTCATGATTTCCTCCCATGACCATTCCTCCTGGTACCGCTGCTGCTGTTGCTGCTGCCCGTTGCCACACTGCTTGGTCCGGGTTTGGTGGGTGATTCTGTAACGGCTTTCTTCCAGGGATGAAGGAGAGGACCAAAATGCAGCGCGGTTATTGTTCAACATGTTTAATAATATGATAAACTGTGAACATTAACAAATAACAAAATAACAAACGTGAAAGCCGAGACAGTCCTATCTGGTGCAGAATACAAACACAGAGACAGGAAACAATCACCCACAAAATCCCAACACCAAACAAGCCTCCTATATATGATTCTCAATCAGGGACAACGATTACCAGCTGCCTCTGATTGAGAACCATATTAGGCTGGACACAGAAACAGACAAACTAGACACACAACATAGAATTCCCACCCAGCTCACGTCCTGACCAACACTAAACAAGCAAAACACATAATAACTCTGGTCAGGACGTTACGTATATTGTGGCACTCTTCAAAACTGTTTGGTAACATATATGGTAACGTACATAAATGTGACAACTGCTTAACAATCGTAACATGACAAGCTCTGTCGCTTTGATGTGTGTGTGTGTGTGTGTGTGTGTGTGTGTGTGTGTGTGTGTGTGTGTGTGTGTGTGTGTGTGTGTGTGTGTGTGTGTGTGTGTGTGTGTGTGTGTGTGTGTGTGTGTGTGTGTGTGTGTGTGTGTGTGTGTGTGTGTGTGTGTCTAAGTGTCGAAACATTTCCATCACACTCTTTATAGAGTGAGAACGTCGAGTCCATAAATTCTTCAGCCATGTCGAGTAACAGGAAACGGCACATTCGTCAGCTGTCATATCAATCTTGCCGTTTATCCTTATCATTCACGTGCAGGGGGACGCAACTGTCCTCTGTGGTAAATGAAAGAGGGGTGAATGAATAAAGAGGAGAAGGGACGGTGATGGAGGGATCAGGGATCCCTCTCTATCTGTCGACGGGACGAGAGGAAGGCCCCGGCGGTGACACGGTTAACGGTTAACCACCTTGTCCTGGGGTTCGTGTGATCTGTTACCCCCTAGAGCAGCCCAGGAAACTGTCTCCCCTGCCCCAGTGTCCTGTACCTGGTTAATGGTTAAACCCAGCATCCTGCCACCAGCCATCATTTTGGATCCATAACAATAGAGGGTGCCTAGACCTGGATGGATGTACTGTGGAGGAATGGAATCCTCTCGTTGTCTGTCTCCCTTTGGCACGCAATGGCTGTTCAGTTACTGGTTAATGGGGGTACGCATGGATCAATCGGATGGACTGTCAGAGGGCACAAATACACAAATACACACACAGGGGGATACTGAGTATCGACTCATCTGATTGTACACAGATCGTCCAGATAGCTTGTTAACAGGAAGTGGACCCTATGCCAGCTGAGAGTTGATTGACAGTTGAGATGACTGATGCTATTTGTCTTTGTGTTGTTTTGCATTTGTGTCGACCTCGATCCTTTCCAGTTGTAATATGTGTTCTCTTTCGAAAAACTTCAGTTCTATGAGTTTGGAACTTTCTTTTTCTCCGCTTTGCATGTGCGTAACTTTATAGGGAAGGAAAACATTTTTTAAGAGAAATGACTGGATGGCAATGGCAAATAATAGCCCTTGTTGAGTTACTTGAATAACGAATCACATAACCAATTAATCTTAATAAACTTGCTTACAGTTGTACTTATAGCAGTGAATCATTGACATGTCATTATGTCGGCCTTTCTAGGTTTGTGAATTAAATACATCCTTGGCCTCCGCTCGAACACTGTGAACTAGATTGTATAGTAAAGTTATATTGTACCAATGCCATGTATTTAAACTAGGGGGGAAGGATAATGTATACTCTTCAAACAGCCTTGTGGCTCTTCAAGGATAATTCACAGTCTGTTATTCAACAGAAACATTACTTTTTTAACACACATTTAAAAAACACATTCTCCTCTTTAGAATTTAGAAGTTGTTAAATTGTCCCTTTTATACCGTTTCCCATTTTCACCTGAGTTGAACTCATAATCACCTTAGCCACAAATGTAATTACCAAACACCGAACATTAATTTGCATTGTCACATGATCCATGGGAGTGCTATTAGAGCAGCCCAAGACAAGGGAATTAGCGGCTATAACAAGAGAAAGTGTTTTGATTTTCAAATGGCCAGCGATGCTCTGAGTCATTCAAATGAAACCCCATTTAAAAAGAACAAAGAAAAGAACAGCTAAACGTCTCTTTAGGGGCTCAAAACGCTCCAAGGGGCTCACATCCAGTGACAGTTTCCGTCAGTGATACTGACAAGGCCTGGGCTCTGGGTCAACTGAGGCCTTTGAGGGGCCCCTGTGTGGCCCAGCATGGCGTCCATACACTCAGAACAGAGAGAGACGTCACTCTCCCCTTCCTCCCCCAGGTGAGGGTGACAATCCATCACCCGCCCAAAGGCCACGGCACTGGGGGTGCGGGGAGGGAGGAGCAGGGCTATTATGCGTCATTGAGGGGAGGAGAGGAGTGAGGGGGTTGTGACTTTGTGTGATGCTATACTGTTAACCCGGAGGGAGGTAAAACAGCAGGTACAAGCTAGGCTTGGAGGAACAGAACAGGGGATGATTCTCTAGCCAACTACTACTACTCCACAACAGTCTGATCGTGTTCTCCTATGGAGGTCTGTGTGAGTGTGTGTGCGTGTGATGCTGGCTGAGGATGCTTCCCAAATGGCCCACAATTCCCTATATGGTGCATTTGGTACACAGCCACAGTGTTTCCATATGGAGGTGTGTTTGTGTGAAGCTAGCTGAGGAGGAAGCCACGTGTGACGTTACACTATTGCCTGGGCACTGCAATGTGGTGTTTCGACTGGACGGATTATAATGTGTGGTGTGTCGATATGACAGACAGGTGACGTCATACTGGGTAGCCTACCTTTGTGTGCCCTGAGCACGGTCAACTTTAATGACTTTTCTGTCGCTTTAACTCAACGACTGATTGGGTCCCATCAGCTCCTATCAAACTGAGTATGAGATTATACAAAATGTTCCCTATATCATGCACTACTTTTGACCAGGACTCATAGTGTTCTGATCAAAAGTAGTGCACTATGTAGGGAATATGATGCCGAGACGAAACCAATATCATTTGGCATGTTTGCCTCTGAGCAATTAGTTGACAATAATTCAGATAAACATGAAATTCAACATCATCTAAGAATGGATAATTTGGTCCTTTGTGGCTCAGCTGGTAGAGAACGCCAGCATAGTGGGTTCAATTCCCAGGACCACCCATACAGTGCATTCAGAAAGCATTCAGACCCTTTGACTTTTTCCACATTTTGTTACGTTAAAGCCTTATTCTAAAATGGATTAAATAGTTTTTCCCCCCTTATCGATCTACACACAATAACCCATAATGACAAAGCAAAAACTGTTTTTAGACATTTTTGCAAATGTATTAAAAATAAAAAATCGAAATATCACATTTATATAAGTATTCAGACCCTTTACTCAGTACTTTGTTGAAACACCTTTGGCAGCGATTACAGCCTTGAGTCTATTTGGGTATGACGCTACAAGTTTGGCACACCTGTATTTGGGGAGTTTCTCCCATTGTTTTCTGCAGATCCTCTCAAGCTCTGTCAGGTTGGATGTGGAGCGTCGCTGCACAGCTATTTTCAGGTCTCTCCAGAGATTTATAATCAGGTTCAAGTCCGGGCTCTGGCTGGGCCACTCAAGAACATTCAGAGACTTGTCTCAAAGCCACACTTGCGTTGTCTTGGTTGTGTGCTTAGGGTCGTTGTCCTATTGGAAGATGTAACTTTGCCCAGTCTGAGGTCCTGAGCGCTCTTTGATCAAGGATCTCTCTGTACTTTGCTCCGTTCATCTTTCCCTCGATCCTAACTAGTCTCCTAGTCCCTGCTGCTGAAAAACATCTCCACAGCATGATGCTGCCACCACCATGCTTCACTACCACCATGCTTCACCACCACCATGTTTTACCTTAGGGATGGTGCCAGGTTTCCTCCAGACGTGAAGCTTGCCATTCAGGCTCAAGAGTTTAATCTTGGTTTCATCAGACCAGAGAATCTTGTTTCTCATGGTCTGATAATACTTTAGGTGCCTTTTGGCAAACTCCAAGCGGGCTGTCATATGCCTTTTACTGAGGAGTGGCTTCCGTCTGGCCACTGTCCCATAAAGGCCTGATTGGTGGAGTTCTGCAGAGATGGTTGTCCTTCTGGAAGGTTCTCCCATCTCCACAGAGGAACGCTGGAGCTCTGTCAGAGTGTCCATTGGGTTCTTGGTCACCTTCCTGACCAAGGCCCTTCTCTGCCGATTGCTCAGTTTGGCCTGCCGGCCAGCTCTAGGAAGAGTATTGGTGGTTCCAAACTTCTTCCATTTAAGAATGACGGAGGCCACTGTGTTCTTGGGGACCTTCAATGCTACATCATTTTTTTGGTACCTGTAACGCTCGTCTGAAGAAGTGGACCAAGGTGCAGCGTGGTACGGGTTCATGCTTCTTTATTTACTCAGAACACCAAACAAAACAACAAAAGAATAACGAACTTTGGATAAAAGTGTCTGCTAAATGGCATTTATTATTGTTATACTGTCAATCCACTAAGGAGAATTACTAGGTTTACATGGTTGGTTCCCCAGCTAATGGTTATAATTCACTGCTATAGCAACACAGTATTTGACATGCACACCATATCCCCTGCTAGATGATCGATGCTGTTACTACTGTAGTAGGTACATTTTGCATACATTTCACGCTGCTCAGATGTGCGATGCTTGATTTGATGGTTAATTCAGATGCAGGAAACAGAGAGCTGCGTGGAGCCTGGTAAGCGAATGCAAATCCTCACCCTGCTCAAGCTGAAGGTTCAGTGTACTAGCAGAGCCCGCGTTCCGTTCAGCCCACTCATTTTATACTGCTATTCTTTATGGCTCAGGCTTCTCTCTCTCTCTCCCTCCCTTCTGCTCTCTCTCTCTGTCTCTTTCAGGCTCTCTGATTCCATCTTGCCCGTGACAGAAGGGGTATCATTAACACACATGCACATGCATGCACACACACACACACAAATGCAAGCACAAATGCCCACACACACACACACACCGAGTATTCTCCAGGCCTCTGCCATTTGCAGTGACGCTCGGTGGGTGAGCCATCGTTAGAGGAGAGCGGTGCACTGGTGCCATCGCTTGGCCACAGTACATCTCCTTCCCCAGTGTTCGTCTGAATAGCGACAGTACAGTAAGACAGCAAACAGACGGCTCGTAGTGACACAGCTGTCACAAGACATGCCTCATTAATGCTCCTCAAATGTCACCCTCTAAAGTCATCGCTCACTGTTCACACTGATCTGCCCGACCTTGACACAAGTGAGACTTTCTTTTAGGAGAGGATTTTGTGTGATTGTGTTCATACTGCATGACTATTTGTAGATGTTTATTAAATTGGAGAACTTGAAACAGGCTGCCGTGAAGCTGTATGCTTTGCGAGCCAGTTGGAAGGGGGGGAAAAATGGGTCTCTGGCCAATAAAGGGTGGTTAAATGTAGTCGCATAACTATGACATGGTTGAAGTCCAACTCCGACATTCTGATACAACACTATTGCAAGGTGTGAACTCCACACACACACTACTCTGCAGACACTAGGAGTGCATCGCTGAATCAGCAGAGTGGTGAAGCCGATCCATCCATCACTGGGCGTGGCAGGAACCAGTCATCACAGGGGCCCCAGCGCACTACAGCTCTACCCAATCCGGGGAAAACAGGAGAGGTGTCCTGTAGAAGCTATACACAATGACGGCCATCACAGACTGATCCATCACACTAGATTAGAGGAAGTTGAGCCGCTGAGAGTCACTGAGCCTGTTGCTGTGCTGCCAGTGCCACCGGCTGGACCGGGTTAATGGTTAACCCATTGCATCCTGTCATCCATCTTGGATCTGCCGGATGCTGTCCGATACAGGCGGGGCCACTGTCAGGGGCATTGTTATGGCCAGGGGAGCTGATAAAATCCCAATGTAGGCTAAGGCAACACTGAGAGAGGGGGTGGGGAGGTTGTTGTCGTGACAGAGTGCTCCTGTCTTGGGTTCTCGCTTTGGGGTTTTCCTTGTAATTTCTTTGTTTCTAGTCTCATTGGGTTTGGAATCAAAGATCTTCGTTAAAAAAAACTACGTAATGACATGTCGATGACTCAGGGCTATAAGTACAACTGTAAGCATTTATTATCCAATGAGTATCAACTGTAATTGAATTTATTTAGATATTCCTCCAAATCTATCAGTTTGAAATCTTGCAAGAAGCCACAGGTATATACAGTGAGTAAACTTACATTTAGTAATGTAGCAGACGCTCTTATCCAGAGCGACAACTACTGCAGTAGAGTACACCTAAGATATAATTTACATTGGTACAGTACATGATGGTACTGCATCCAGAGTGACAACTAGTGCAGTAAAGTACACCTAACATATATATTTGCATGGGTACAGTAGATGATGGTACTGTACATTGGTAGAGTACATTTGGTCATTTCCTGGTAATTCATTCACATTTCCATTAGAGCTGTGAATTGATAAATTCTCAATAAATGAATCCTACCAGAGATACCAGGAAACTGCATTATCGCCCTGTGTTAACATGATGTGTCCAAATATGCCACCCTATTCCCTTTATTTATTTGATTTGTTTAATTTATTTATTTGCCCATAGGGCAGGGATGGGCTCCCCTTTTGAAGGTCCTGGGTTCAATTTCCACAAAAAAACTCAGTTGGGGTCTCAATTTACTGTTGCGCGTTAGAATAGATGAATGCACAAGGTGCAATTTCGACATCCGGTCGTGCATCAGCAGTTTTTCTCTTATTATGTCAGTCACTGATAATCAGTCAATTAGCCCATGTCAGCTAACATTTTTTAGATTGCCAAGTTAGCTGGCCGCTAAACTATCGAAACTTGTTATCATGGTGGAATTACCGGCTGGGGGCCCCCATTGATTTTTTTAGTCAGTCTAACTCCGATATAATATTAAAAACTGCAAACATCTCACTCCACCTTATGGCAAAATGTGTAGAATTGCATGAAATTTGCTGTAAAACAGCTCATTTTCCTCTCCAACCCATTACAACATTTGTAGAATTGCATGTTATAAAATTGCTAAATATTCTCTCAGTCCCATGGCAAAAAGTGTAGAATTGCAGTAAACATGCTTTAAAATTGAAACATTTTCACTACACCCCATGGCAAAATGTGTAGAATATTTACGAAATGAACTCTAAAACTTAAAAAATATGCTCTCAGCTGTCAAGAGGGAGGCCACTAATATGTTTTGCATGCAGACCCGCAAGCAACTGCGGGTGAGTTCCGATTTTCTGTGACCCCCACCCCCATCAAAGTTGCACATCCCTGATGAACAGTATTCAATATAAAGCTGCACATGCCATTTGTGACTCATCAATGGTAAAAGTAGAGCAGACACTGCCTGCAAGGACCTTCAATAAATATTTTTCTCCAAGAATGCCTGTCATGGCAGATGCACAGTATACTAACAATCCAGGGTTATTATGAGGGCCTTTGCTTTTAACGGTTGCATCAAGGACGGTGGTGAATTGTCCAGCGGTGATTGAATTGCATTGAAGTAATTTACCTCGCGCCAAGAAATGTTCACCTTTCTGTGCTGTGCACCCGTGTAACACCTTTGACTGAGTTACCAAGGAGATGTTGCGCGCGGGAATAGAACAGCAAACGAAGACTCATTGACCCTTTGGTTTGACACGCAATTTGTCAGGGAAGAGATAAGAGACATGAGTACAGTGAGTTTTCCCTCCCATCCATCTGCTATAGTGCCTCGCCTGATCAGTCATATTAATGAAGAAATTTGGCGCCTCCGGAACAATGGGAAAGAATTAGACACTTGGAGAACATGTTTGCATAACGAGCTCCTTTGCCGTTTTCAACAGTTTCTAGTCTTAATCACCTGGCGCTCTCCAGAACACCTACACCCTTCTTCAGGATCAGATATGGGGACCACCGGACCGGGAAATGATCTGAGCCGCGGCATTAATCCGCTAAGCTTGATTGCTATTACCGCGGTGTGATTATGCAGCTTGATTACCGAGCCCACCCCAAGGACCATGGCGCGCCTGCTTCTACACGTTCTCTAGGTGCGAATCAAATTACGCAGTGATTACCTTGTAACAGATCAATCGAGACGTGGCGGCCGGTGTGGTCATACACGATATAGACGTGCGTCTGAAGAAGGATGACTGTGATTATTAATGGATACTTGAGGTGGCCTGAACGCTGTAGACTTGAACTGTTAAATCGGACCCTGATACGTAATATAACCAAATGCATTCATATTACGTTTCAGAAGAGTGATTATTGGATTATTGCTGTAGACACAGAAATGTTTGCAGTTCAAGCATAGACAAGGGGGTTGTTTTGTGCTCTTGAGAAGTCTCGGGCAGTAGCTACTTAAATAGGCGTTCCTTACCTCATTTCAGCCCGAATGTAGTGGACAGCTTGCGCAGTGGATGGAGTGCAACTTTTTTATCGCTTATAGGAATTTTAGTAGTGAATGTTTTTATTTTTTATTATGGAGCTGTCTGTACCTAAACCATACACTAACCGTAACCCTTCTAGGTTATTGCATCCTAAGTCATAATGTTTGCAGATGTTGGATAAATGCCAAGAACAGAAGTGTGCTTGTGAGATCAAGATGGTATGCAACAAACCAAATGTACATGGCATTTTTTGAGATGCCAATAGACCTAGTACACAAGGCCACAAAAAGGGATGATAGCCCTAACCCTAATTCGCTACATTGGTGTCAGAAGTGGGATGGCAGCCATGGGAGAGGTGTGTACACGAGAGTGACTTGGCATAGAGAAGCATGAGGACACACTCTCCCAAAGGAAGGGGTAATGTAGTGAACATAACCCAACACCTAGCAACCTCAACAACAAGGCATAACTGGCATAACGGATAAGGTGTTGGCTTGAGAGTCGCTGGACACGGGTTCGAGTCCCGGTCGAGGCTACCCCTGAATTCAGTACAATATCTAATCCTTTACTAGGTTTCATTCCCCGCGTCAGGGTTTTTCATCTAATCTTCAGCCAAAACACAAATATGGTTCAGGTTGACTTCATATCCTGTTGAAATGCGATTCAATGGAAAAGACAATAGACAACCGGGCTACGTTTTTTATCCCACTTGCCCCATGGAAAGCATCAATCACACAGAAATTGTAGGGGATAGTCTCAACATATGAATTGAATTACTAAAACTCATTACCCATCACAGAACATTGACTTGAATGGGGATTTACGTTCTAGTAATTCTACTTTTATGACTCTCCCTTTCTCCTGTAGTTGTCGTTTGATCTTCATGTCAACCCTATGCATTACGGAGCTGACGGCTGGGGTCTGATTGACACAATGAGTTGTCATCGCCGTCGTGCAGGGCCTACCCCTGTGAAAACACAGGTCTCCGCGGGGGTCGCCAGCTTTCCGACAGGACTACTTAATGGCCTTCATATAATTATTAACAACCACCGTGTGGCTCCAGCTCCATAAATGTCAACTCCGAAAGTGGAGTTGATGCATTGTGGACTGGACTCTCATCTCCGTGAAATACATGATTTGAAACAACATTAACATGTGTCTGAGAGCAACTCGTGACAGGCTGTTTAGGGGGTTTAGTAATTACAGCTGAGATGGTTGAGGCTGCAGTCATGGGGTTCACCGGAGTCATTTTCTAGATCTGAATGCGAAAAAGAATACCAGTTTAAGCTGCTCCGTGCGGAATTCCATCAGTGGCACAGTTCAACAACTCTTCAGACTTCAAGTGTCTGGATAATGAATCACTGTAACTGCACAGCTATGCAATTCAGATTTCAACCACCCTCCACTGGACATGTTGGCTACTTAAACAATGTGCTATACCACTGAATATCCCCCCCGTCCACTGTGCTTTTGGAAGTGGTGAGGATGGATTGAAGAGAACTGTTGCCATCCATAAGGGATGACGGACAGGAGTTGGGGATATACATTGAGCTCCATGTGGTAAGGGTCACATGTTTCACGCTGCCTGGTACTGTGCGGGGAGTTGTCAGAGAGACAGGGGGAGAACGCAGGCTCTTACGCACTGGTGTGGGCAAGGGGCAATGTTCTGCCAGGCAGCCACGTCACAGGCACACAGGGTGTTCTAAATTGCCTGTCTGTCTGCCTTTTTGCTTGCTTGCCTGCCTGCCTGTTTGCATGCCTATACACTACCAACGACAGATTGCCCGGAGAGAGTCCAAGCGAGTTGCCTGCAGAAGAAAGTCTGCTGAAGATCTCGACTGTCTCTCCAGTGTTATCCCGATATAACTCTCTCTGTCTCCTCTCTTGGTAATCACTACTCCTCTTCCGTGGAGGACACAACGGGCTGAGTTGCCTTGACCACAGTCAGGGAAGATCCTGCTCTACTCTGCTCTAATGTTGACAAACAGCCAGAAAGACCATGCATAGAATAGAGTAAAATAACTTGATTTTCCCTGTGAGGGAATTTAATTTTTGGAGATGTTACTGTAGGCCTTTTCACATGCAAGTGTTGGGAATTGAACTTTCAGGACACAACGCTTAACACTATATGATGTGACTGTGAAACAGTATAAGTATTGTATTCAAAGATATTGGTTATTAAAACCTCAAGTGTAGCACAATAATGGGCTATAATAATACATGGAGAATGCTTGTTTCTGTTCAGGCAACCTTATCAAGTCTAATATAACTCATAAGTGACCAATGAGATCCCTGATCACAAGCTCAAGAGCACAATAGCCAGATAAGAGTGCAATCTGTCATTTGCATAGAAATAATGTTAGAAATTGAAATATATCTTCCCTTTTTTTTTTTTTACTTCTGACACATTGATTCAAATGGGCTCATTTGCATTTAGTAGACATACTGTACACTGGTAAAGACCAGCACCACACAAAAATTCACAGTACCATTGAATTAGCAGGATGTGTTATTGGAAATGTTATTTCCTTTGTGCATATTCCTTTTGATAAGTGACATGAAGGATATGAATGATGAGCGAGTCAGAGCAACAACTGTCAGTAGGTAACATTCTCTCGACACAGCCAGCATGAAAAGGAGGAGGTCAAAAGGGAAGATTGCAATGCTACTGGGTCACAAAGAGACAAACAGAGAGAAAGAGAGAGAGAAACAAACAATCATTGATCTCTTATCTATCAGCATTGTGGGAATGAATGACAGGTTAGACGGGGGAGAGGCTAACCATAGAGACATACAGTATCTCTATGGGGCCCTTTGAGATGAACAACATACAGCAGAGGCTATAGACCTCCATGGAAAGAGGAAGTATGGTTAAGTCTCTTTCTGATGAAGGTCTGTTTAGACTGAAACATCTGCACCCGAGGTTGTACCAAATACATACCAAGTATAATGGTGTCCTCCCTCAGCTAATGTGAATGTCTCATCTCAACATTTGGTAGCTATAAACCCATGACCTACTTCATGTCAGAGGGACCAGAATCACAACACTGAGTAATAGGGTGTTCACTTTAATGTGTTGGGAGCCCAAAGCCTTGTGAATCAACATTACATAGAACTGTGATGTCTAATGTTAGGATTCCACTATCTGCTGGTGCTGGGTTGTCCCGTTAGAACGTGTATTTTTAGGAATAGCCGCAATAGTCATCCACATGACTGCTTTGGTGGAAGATACTGTGTTACTTACATAAAGGAAGTTGTCAGCATAGGCGAGGAAGGACTGAGGAATTTCTATGCATGGACAAATGACTCTTGCACTGTTTCCAGAAAACCAAACATTTTATTCATAAACATTTGTCATAAAAATAACAACATCAATATTCAATTTATCGAAAGTATTTTCGTATAAACTGTGTATATATACAAAATTCATTATATACCCAAGCAGTTAATATAACTTAAGGCGAGTTAAAACACTTTTTTACAGTACCCTGACTGATTGGTGACATTCTCGCCAAGCCATAACCATTGTTTTTTTGCTAAAGTGAATAGCTTCCTCATCAGTAATGCCTTGTCAAGTCTTAAATCATCTCATCTGAAAAGTACATAAACTCGCAGCAATGTGTGCTACCTGATTACTCAACAGCAATGTTTTAGTGTTGTGCTGCTAGTCAATTCTGGCTTGACAGTACAATACAGTACATCGTACTGTACCAGAGCCATGTATAATGACTTACTAGTTTAACACTATAGTCCTCATCACGAACTGATTAGCAGTGTAATCAAATGATATTTCGAGTCACTATTATACGAACAGTTAGGTAATCTTTTACTTGTCTTAGAAATATATTTATATCAAATGACAATCTCTCTAAAACACTATTTTGCTACCAGCCCTCCAAAGGTACACGTAAAACATTGTGAGTATGTTTTAAAAAAGCATTTTCCACTTTAACAATTCAAGGTTAAACAGTGGTCTTTTGAAATATGTATATACACAGCTATAAAAATACAAAGTACAGTCATACAAATATATTTATTTTCCATTTATGGTATAACTTTCACGATTTAATAATTCAACCATTTTGTTTAAATACAACACAAAGACCAATCAATAGAATACTGATAGCAAAGC
Source organism: Salvelinus alpinus (assembly GCF_045679555.1). Classification (NCBI taxonomy): domain Eukaryota; kingdom Metazoa; phylum Chordata; class Actinopteri; order Salmoniformes; family Salmonidae; genus Salvelinus; species Salvelinus alpinus. Next base: position 55,707,530 of record NC_092091.1, read on the forward strand.
AAAATTAATTCTCAAAACCTTGGCACAAATGGACTGCTTCGTGACTAAAGCCAAGAATAATGTGTTACATTCATGTCATAAAACGAAGTCTCCTGCACTTCCATTCGGCAAGTGGAGGACTAAGTTATTTGTTGGCTATATTCAATAATACCACATGAACATAAACATGCATTTGAAGAACCACTATCTGACTGGTTGCAGTGTTAGTGGAATAAAAAAGCCTCGAAAGCATAAAATATAAGACTTTCTAGTGGATAGAGGATATCTCAAATTAGATATAAGTGCAATACAGCCCAGCAATTTCGATGCAGTTCTTTTTCTTATTGGTATATTTCTTCGTCGAGGTTTGAAGTTGGAGCTGTCCAGACGAAAGGGTGCTGAACTGCTGCAGGCATTTGTTATGATGCCTTGGTGTTTGGTTTGGCATGACCAAATTGGTTGATTGTAACAGAGAAATACAACAAGTGTCTGTTGAGCTGTCAACTCGGGAAGGTTTTACAATCAAGTTATGCATGTGTTGCATAGAGTCAGCAGCAGCAAGTAAACGAGGGTCGAAAGAGCAGACCCTTTTCACAATTCACTTTCCGATATAGCATTATGCAAATCAAACTCGCAAAACATCCTTATTCTAAGACTCCCTATAGAGACTTTCACAGTCAAACCAATTTCCCTCGACCTATATGTCACACCGCAAACATTGATACGTCGACCTGTAATCAGCAATGAACTGTCAAGCTTTTTATCTTCGACGGAAAGATTGTAATGTTGTGTGGACAGAACTACTCGTGTGCGTCGTGGTGCCTCTTCAAATTCCCTCCGGAAGAGTAAATTGCCACGCGCTGATCACTTGTGGCTTCAGCTCCATCTTCTCTTTCTGTTTCAGGTGCACGCGACCGTGCCTTTTCCTCTCGTCGCTCCGGGCGAACCTTTTGCCGCATACGTCGCAGGAGAACGGCTTCTCTCCCGTGTGAGTCCGGGTGTGGGTGGTGAGGTGGTCGCTACGGCTGAAACTGCGCAGACAGATGCGGCACTGAAAGGGTTTGTGTCCGGTGTGGATGCGGATGTGCCTGTTGAGTTCATCCGAGCGGGAGAAGCGCCGGTCGCAGTTCTCCATGGGGCAGGTGAAGGGTTTCTCTTTGGCAGGCCCGGTGGAGGCCGCGGGGCTTTTCCTGACACGCGGTGCCTTTTGCGCGCGCGGCGTGTAACTTTGGGCAAAGGAGTCTGGCAATAGGGAGGAGTAAAGAATTGAGTCTATAGTACTGGGTAAAGCTGGTGAGGTAAGCTGGCAAGACGAATCGCACTGATTAGATAATGGCGGAAGTTCAATGTTGGGAAACATAGCTGGCTTGAGGAGGTTGTTGGTTGAGAGGTCCATGACTGGCACTGGGTAGTTGGAGTAAAGAGAACTGCAGAAACTCTGAGAGCAGGTGTCAGAATAGCACTGCTCCTGCTTGATTCCGCCTTCAACTTTGAACTCCATCTCTGGGTTAGGACACATGGGGGAAAATGAGTCCAAAAGTTCCTTTACATCCACTTGTTGGTCAGACGGGAAGTCAGTGGACATCGGGAACGTTTCTGATGATTGGAAGCCCGTTTCCAAATAGGAGTCCGATTTATTGAACGTGCCCCATTCGTAACAGCTGCTCTCGAACTCATTCTTGACCACTACTGGAAAAGACGCAGCTTCTGACTGTGGCTCGGTGGTGCTGTTCTGGTTTCGGACTTGAGCTGGGGAGCCGAAGCTCACCTGGGGAGAGGCTGAATCTTGAGCTTGGCCGCCGGATTGACCGTCGGGGTAGCTGGGACATGTCTGCCCCGGAGAGTACAGGGGCGGGGTGGCGCTGCAGGTGGAGGATTGCCTCTGGACGCCGGCGTCGCCGAAGCTGCTGCTGTCCATGGTGCTCAGTTGAACTTCGGAGATTGGTAACGTGGAAATACCGACAATTTCTGTGATCATGTTGAGCAATGTCTCTGTGCTGCACGGCCCCCCCTGAGTCGCCTCCACATAGAAGCTGCCTGAGTAGGCGAGGGAGGAGGAGTAGCTGCCTTTGGGCGCCTCGCAGGGATTAAAGGCGAAATCTGAGTTGGAGGCCTCGGTTTTCAGGGTTACAGGTGCTCCCTCTGAAAAAGAAAGAGGGAAAGTTTGTCATTACAAATGTTGATTTTAGACTGATAAATGCACATAAATTAAAGTCGTTATGTAATCAATAAGCATACATGCGTAACATGCACCGCTGCAAATGGGACAAATTAAATCCATGCGATGTTTTTAATAAATTACAATGTGCAACCACAAACTATGTTATTCAAGCTATCAATGCATGCATATTGATTTATCACATTATGCAATGCAGCAAGAGGCTACTGCGAATTTACCATGGTTAAACTGGGCAGGTGCTCCTCTCTCTGCGTCCGAAAACATCTCCTGGGTATCTTTCCGAGCGCTATTTTCCATCCCCAGGGAAGAACCGTTACAATTCTCAAACTGAGGGTAGAAGGAATCTTTAGAGTTCAAATCCATGTTATTCAGCATGATTGCGAGATTGATTTCAAGTCTGTCAATCCAGGTAAGTGTAGGTAGATAAAAAAAAACTAAACAAAGCAAATACAAATTATGTGTCCTTTCCCCTCTGATGCACGGGTCGTCAATTATCCCCGAAAATGTGCTGGTCGTCGTATGAGGAAAAGGGTGTCAATAAATATTTCGAAATTTCCTTTTTGTCCAGATGACTGCGTGTTGTATCGCTTTGTAGCTTTTCGGCTATCTGTTGCTGTGGGTAGGTTTCACACCAGTGGCTTCCCTTGCCTCTCCTTATATACACTCCGGCGGGTCGATAGAACCCTCCCCCCATTCATCGGCTCCAGTGAGAGGATTCCCCGCTGCGTGTAAACTTCATGCCCATACATGGACAGAGGATGTGACGGGCTTCCCCAAAAAAAGGAGAGTTACGATTCTGACGTTGCAACAAGTCTCTTGGATCTGCGAGAGAGACTGCCATTGATTTACCATCGGGTATGTTAATGTTATGTCTGAGAATAAACGCTTGATTTATCAAATCATGATAACAATATATCATGGCAGTGGCATGGCAAGTGTTCTTGCATTTAACTCGGTCGACTAGAAAACATGGTAGCTTTTAGACAGTCATTCGATGCCGTGTGGAGATGTACAATGTCTTCTGCCACCAATCAACACACTTAATAACTTAATTTCTCATAAATTAAACAAATTACGATTGGGAAGGCTTTAGGCCATATGACGTTACGGTTTGGCTACTAAGCATCAATTTCATTACACTGTAGGATTAATAGAAGAGATATTATACAAATCAAGTTAACTGTGATGTAGCCAAGGAAGAAGCAATACCCCCTTTCCATTGTGGCAGCTGAAGTTACTGCACCCATTAATATTTAACTGGTTCTGAAAATTTTACCATGGGCTTGTATAACATAAAAAGGTAACAGTTGCAGGCACCCTGTTTCCTTTGTAGTGCACTGCTTTTGACCAGGGCCCATGGGGAATAGGGTGCCCGTTGGGATGCAACCTGTAGGTTATCTAGGCAATGCACTTGCTCACATCAAAAGATGACACACCTTAAACTCAAAAGAGAGGCATTGGGTCACCTTATAACAGAGGTTATAGACCTAATCCTTGAAACATTTGAGATTTTTGTTGAACACTACATGACCAAAGGTATCTGGATACCTGCTCGTCGGACATCTCATTCCAAAATCATGTGCACTAATATGGAGTTGGTCCCCCCTTTGCTGCTATAACAGCCTTACTCTTCAGGGAAGGCTTTCCACTAGATGTTGGAACATTGCTGCAAGAGCATTAGTGAGGTCGGCACTGATGTTGGGCAATTAGGCCTGGCTCGCAATTAGCGTTCCAATTCATCCCAAAGGTGCTTGATAGGGTTGAGGTCAGGGCTCTGTGCGGGGTTGAGGTCAGGGCTATGTGCAGGCCAGTCAAGTTCTTCCACACCGATCTTGACAAACAATTTCTTTATAGACCTCACTTTGTGCACGGGGGCATTGTCCTGCTGAAACAGGAAAGGGCCTTCCCCAAACTGTTGCCACAAAATCAGAAGCACAGAATCATCTAGAATGTCATTGTATGCTGTAGCGTTAGGAATTCCCTTCACTCGATCTAAGGGGCCTAGCCCGAACCATGAAAAACAGACCATTATTCCTTCTCCACCAAACTTTACAGTTGGCACTATGCATTGGGGCAGGTAGCGTTCTCCCGGCATCCGCCAAACCCAGATTAGTCCGTTGGACTGCCAGATGATGAAGCGTGATTCAAGCGTGATTGAAGCGTGAACGTGTTTCCACTGCTCCAGAGTCCAATGGCGGCAAGCTTTATGCCACTCCAGCCGACGCTTGTCAATGAGCATGGTGATCTTAGGCTTGTGTGCAGCTGCTCAGCCATGGAAACCCATTTCATGAAGCTCCCGGCTAGCAGTTCTTGGGCTGACGTTGCTTCAGAGGCAGTTTGGAACTTGGTAGTGGGTGGTGCAACAGACGATTTTTACGAGCTATGCGCTTCAGTATTCGGTGGTCCCATTCTGTGAGCTTGTGTGGTCTACCACTTCACGGGCGAACCATTGTTGGTCCTAGATGTTTCCACTTCACAATAACAGCACTTACAGTTGACCGGGCAGCTCTAGCAGGGCAGAAATTTGATGAACTGACTTGTTGGAAAGGTGGAATCCTATGACGGTGCCACGTTGAAAGTCACTGAACTCTTCAGTAAGGCCATTCCACTGCCAATGTTTGTCTATGGCGATTGCATGGTTGTGTGCTCAATTTTGTCATCAACAGGTGTGGCTGAAATAGCCGAATCCACTCATTTGAAGGGATGTCCACATACTTTTGTATCACATACTTTTGTATATATAGTGTAGCTGCTGCTACTTCAAACTCGATCAGTTCTAATGTCGTGGCCCCACTGAGCACATGTGGGCGACAGAAAGGTAGGCCTGGATGCTGTTTTCTTTTATAAATGCAACTCAGGAAAAGTCCTTGCTGGTAATTGCTTCCTACACGCTGCTGCTGCTCAGCACTGAACTGTTTTCACTCATTCACTTCCATCGTTGTCTAATAGCAAACGTGACCGCTGTGGTGGTGTTGTCACCGTGCTGAGAGCCTAAACTACAAAACACTAGGCTATCTAAAGGGTTGGCCTTTCAGGTATGCGGGGGAAATCGATAATACCCCGAAGTGTTCAGTGGTTGAACCAACCTGTCCTCACAGACGTTGACATTTCAAACAATAAAAAAGGCGTTTTATTTTCACTATCTGATGCTGGGTCCATAGAGGCGATGTAGCACATGTCCCTATGGGGAAAGTTGTTTAAATCGAGTGGACAAACAGTTATGTGCATGAGTTTCCTTTCTATGATATCAAAAAGTCGATAAACACTGAGTGTACAAAACATTAAGAACACCTTCCTAATATTGAGTTTCACCTGGTCAGTCTGTCATGGAAAGAGCAGGTGTTCTTAATGTTTTGTACACTCAGTGTACACTTTCATACCGGCAGCGCAAATCAGTCGTTGCGCTGTCCACGGTCCTGAAAGCACCCTTGTATAGCCACATTCCATCGCCCTTACATGGGTGATTTCAGGAACATGCCAGTGCAGATTCGAGCACTGTCACCGTTTAAACGCTATGGAAGCTCATTAGATCATATTCCCTGCTTAATTAATTTAACACGTAATCTATATTATTGCACAAGTGTATCGAAAACGATAGTCTAGGCTACATATTGCAATATGATGACAAGTGGTAATGGTATAGCCTACCTAAACTCGCTGAAGCCAAATGCATGAGGGAGTAGGCAATTTGAACTGAATTTCAAATAAAACACACATGGTTTGCTATCTCAGTTGTGTTCTCTCCTAGCTCGCAAATGACACCGATTTGAAGAGTAAGAATGGATCTTCAAAATCGTTGCCGTAACTGCATATGGAGAGAGGAGCACTCCCCGTCCACTTTCTAAGTTATGATAATAGCCTAATGCGCTACTGCTCGCGCCAGCCAGCGAGGCTTTGACATTCTCTGGAACAAATCGTTTTCACCTCAGTGACGTGCCTCTAGCTGCTCTAATTCTAGGGCCTCGAAATGTTACGTCTCTCGGAGATGTCTTCAAGTAAACCCATTGAAGTCTATTAAAACAGATCTGATCACACAGAGGTATCCGTCCCGAATAGCACCATATAGTGCACTACTTTTGACCAGGCTCTGGGTCGAAGCTAGTGCACTAGATAGGGAATAGTGTGCCATTTAGAGCCACGGGGTTTAGAACGCTGTTAAGATAACTGCAGAGTGCACGCTAACCTCTCTGCTCCCCGGCGAAATACCACAGGGCCAAGAAGCCTAATGGATTTGCGTAATGTCAGCACTTACCCGAGATTATTGCACGGAGCCCAATTTAGTGCTTGTAAAAGTTTAATGAGACACAGGTGTTATTGTATTCGGTGTAAAAGAAGTCTGATTTCTATTATGGAATTTGGTAGGCTAGTTTTAGGATTGGATGCTCGTTCTAGATCTTAGCATGGTGTTGACATCAAAGAATAATGTTCAACGTGTTGGCTAGTGCTAAAAAAAAGGAAACATGGCTGGAATGAAAGGATATCTTCCCAGGTTCAGGAGGCACACTTTGAATAAAGTTGGTCCCACATGGCACCCTATTTCCCATATAGTGAACTACCTTGGACCATGGCACATGGTCAAAATTATTGCACTACTGCATGTAGGGAAAAGGGTGCCATTTGGGACGCAGAATAGAAGTACAACATAATTATTGCTACACCACTATTAATAAAGTTACAGATGTTGAAACACACAATAATGACCTTTAAAAACTGTCCTAGCCTGGTCAACTCCTTAGGTCATTGTGAAGTTGGTGAGACAGCACAAACAGATCTGGAACCAGGCTATCTTTTTATCGAACTGGGTGTGATTTTTATTGAAAATACTGGGCTGTTTACCAAATGGCACCTAGTTCCTTTACAGTGAAACATTTTTAACCAGAGGCCCTATGTAGGGAATAGAGTGCAAGTTGAGACATATCATGGATGACCTACAGTCAACATGGTGCCTATCCCATTGCTGAAAGAGCACACAAAGCAGGATGCTTGAGGGAAACTGCAGAGCACGCTGAAAGGCCTAGAAGACCTATATAAGGATAAGGGTTAAGCATGCGCTCTCTCTTTAGCCAATCGAAGGTGCCAATTAACCCTCATCAAAGTATAACATCTGTGGTCATTGGAAGCTCCCCATTGGATATATGCAGTTCCCGGTAGCGACTAGAGAGAATACTTTATATACAATTCCTTATAGAGGGAAGACTGTATACAGAGCATAGAGAATCCTCTCCTGAAACCATCCATATGGTAATGAAATGCATACACTATCATACTGTATAATGCAGGACTGTGTCCTAAAATGGCACCCTATTCTGTATTTAGTCCCCATAGGGCTCTGATCAAAAGTAGTATATAGGGAACACAACCATAATAATTATATCCAGTATCTAGGCTTGAGCTCAAGAGCTAGATAGGCTGTTTATTCACCGATACATTTGAATTTAATTACCTAGATTACAACACGTTTTTGGTGGCAATACCACAAAAAGAGAAGGAGAAATCCTATAACCCCCCCCCCCCGTCCATTTCTGACAAGAAGGTCCCCCACATTAAAATATGAAATACCCCCCTTAGGCAACGGATGAGAGAACATCTCCGTCTAAACCTGGATGGATGTACAATAGAGCTTCTGAAGAGAAGCGAATAAAATGGATTGGGAGTGCTAACACCGGAGAAACCTCTGCCGGAAACACGACTCGCTATAAATACAAGATGCTCGCCTCGGCTGCCAAGTTTTTTTGTGTTTTTTATCCCTTCCTTCTCTCTATCTCGTTGGGCCACGCATAGTTACATATACCATCATTCAAACACCGGGTGATGGAGAGAGCAGAGAGAAAGAGGGAGAGAGAGAGAGAGAGAGAGAGAGAGAGGGAGAGAGAGAGGGAGAGAGGAGCGGAAGCGTGGTTTTTCTTTTGAAGGAGCATCTCTTTCTCTCTTTCTCTGTGGGAGTGATGGGTTAGGGAAGCCCGGGTAACTAGGCCCCTGTCTGTTGGTCGGTGTGGCAGGTTTCCCTTGTGTTCTTAAAATACACCCGTCCGCTCGCCCACCGCTGTCCCCGGCCGCCCCTTCCCTCTCTTCTCTCCTCTCTTTTCCTCTCCTCTCCAGCAGCGGTGGGATTAGAGCCTGCATTTCTTTCTCCAATCGTGACTGCAGATGGTGGCAGTGGGCTCCAGCTCCAGCGGTTCACCCAGCCCTCCCCCTCCCCAAAACACCCCCACACATCTCACACTCAGCCGGGCCCCTACCCAACCCTGCCCTCCTCTCACCACAGGATCCCCGCTCGAGTAGCACTCTGACAGGCCAACTTGCTGGTCCCACTGGCCCTATGCCAGCTACCTGCCGTTACCTAACTACTCAGAGGCTTGGAAGTTAAAGTGGCGTAATGGAACGCAGAGTGAAATTATAACTGTGAAATGATACCCTTTGTGGTCGATGTTGAGGGTAAGGGCAATATTTAGCTTGGTTGGAAGTTACTTAGGGTGAAATAGAACCTGAAGTGCTAGGCTGTCATTGTGTTGTGAGTGACAGATGGCCTTGAATAGTAAAAATCAGATGTACAGTAGGGTGATGATTATACAGTTAAATCAAAGCTGAGGAAAGCTGTATGATTTTCTCTGCAAGGTGCAACAACTACCTCCAAGGGCACAAAATGCTCTACCCAAATGTCCACACAAAATCTAGACCCCACTTAAAAACCATCTGTACTATTCAAAATCAATAGGGACCAACATTCTGACTGCCTTCGACTGCCATTTGTGAGATATTCTACAAGCATATATTGACTGCTGAGTTTGAAGCAGGCTTGCTTATTTGATACATCGACAATATGCAACAGGTAGAATGGGTTATGATGACAGTCCACGCTCGAAATAAAGGATATCTGATAGGCTAAACAGTGATTCAATCACCTTTTTGATGCACAATAACAAGAGAGAGAGAGAGACAGATAGATAGATAGCGAGAGAGAACACTGAATACAAACAAATAACTTGCAGCTGTTCTGAGGCAACAAGACTGAGAGAATGCAAAGGCTCGGTCGGGCTAACAAAAGTAACTATGGTTACGGCCGCTCGGCATGGCACTAGCTTTCCACAGCTTCACTCCAGAAATAAAACTGTTGGGCTAAGAGCGAAGAGCAGGTAAAGACAAAAGATCCTGGGTGAGCACTATTTATAGCAGCCAGGCTTTACATAACCAGCACAGAGGGCAGTGAGGGTACTGTAGAGATACTGGATGGAGCGGCTGCTGCTGGGTGCTTCTGGTTGCTGGAATGCACTGCAGGCTTCTGAAGGGGGCAGAGGGGTAGAGGTGCTGGGCATGAGGGAGGGGAGAGGGCCACGGAGAGAGGCGAGAGCCAGTCCTGGGGTGAGAGAATGAAGGGAGGGAGGAAGGGAGTGAGTGTGGTGGCATATCAGGGGAGCTCTATGTTGAAAGATAAGAAAGTGTGGAGGGCATTTGTTGTCGGTGGTGGTGAGGACAATAGGCCTAACTAGTGAGGGGAGGGAAGACAGGGTACTGCGCAGGAAGAGGATGTTGTTTTGTTTTGCTAACGGACGGACGAACACACTCGACGCTCCGCTCTTGCGTCTATCGACATCCCATGCTCCCCTGGGAGAGGTAGTGATGTCAGAGGCGAGGCGCCACCAGAGTGTACGCCCGCCGCTTGGCGTCAACATCAGCATTTTAATCATTGTGAGATGCGCTAACGAGTGTTTGGGAGCTGGGAGTGAGGGAAAAACATTAGCTGAGCTCAGAGGGGCCAGTTTAGCCACGGGGTGTGTTGTGGAATCCACACACACAGTCACACGCACAAACAAACCTAAACGTCATAGCGTGAGCTCATAGACAGAGCCAGAGGCTGCCCGCATTCTCACCTAATCTGAAAACCTATGTCAGCAGAGAGTCAGGTGATTTCCCCCCCCTCCCACATTATCATATCACCCCAGGACAAAGCCGCTGACAAGTCTCCCCTGTATCTATGAGAACACGCTCCATTGACTCTAATGTACGTGCCAGCATGAAACAATGATTTAGGATCTACGCACAGCCAGTGAATTGCCTAGAGATACTCTTCATTACCACCATCACATCTTACACAAATTGAGCCATTAGCATAATTACCCATTTATAGGGCTAATGTACTGCACTTCTCAATTGTAAGTGTAAAGCGATAGTCGAACTGTATTCAAAAAGAGCTTTTCTCCAACTCCAGAAAAGCTTGATTAATTGGAAGTGTTGCTATATGCGGCCGGCAGATTTTGTATGGTGCCTGACGTCGGTCAGACTCACCATATGCCTCACCAAATCAAATCAACATTTATTTACAGTGTATTTTACAAACAAATGTGTCAAAATACTTCTTACACACAAAACAAAGGAAGAGGGAGAAGAAAAAAATGACAAAGGGCAAAAGGTGAGGGAAAACAGTCAAATCTGACCATAACTTTCACCCTAACCTCAGCCCCATTAACCTAACTCTAACCTTTAACCCCAAACATTTCCTTAACCCTTAACATCCCGACGTACAAATCTGCCGGCTGAACAATGTTCAATATCCAAATGGACCCCTTGTCCTGGACACTCCTGTAGATCTGAAAGGATTGGATAAGCAAAACTCCACCCAACCTATCAGAGGGTAAGGTAAAGCTATTTACCATACTGCTTACATTTATCCAAGCCTTCCATGTCTACAGGAAGTCCTAAGGGGTAGGAGGCAGGGGATTACGGGTCCATTTGGAATAAAGAAACACACTTGGTTATTAATCAGCTCCCTCTAGCATAACTTTCTAGTCATTGCATTCTAGATAGCTGTGCTGAAAGAGGGGTTCTTCATTTCAATCTCCAACCAGCATTACTTGAATGATGCTCTCCATATGTCATTTGCTTTTTTAAAGGCAAACTATACAATAATTGAAATGTGAGATTTTGCCCAACACATTGCTTCCTTCTAAAAGGGTATTGGGCAGTCACAAATTCTCCAGAGGAAGCTCACATATTGTTGGCTGTAAATCCATACAGAGAAAACGCACCAATGAATAGGCCGACACCACGGGCCTGACTCATCTGTTTATTATGCAGCCACATTAGTGAGCTCTGATGCCATTTGGCTATTATCCCATTTCAGTGTGAAAAAAGGGGTCTTCGGAACAGGGGAAATGCTCGGTGAATGCTTTAGTCACACTGATGGGCCGCTCTCTTCAAAGGAATTAACAAATTTTTTTCTGACTGACTGCCATTGCTTGGAGGGGATGTGGAAATGTGGAATACATTTCCTCAGTGTGTGTGTGTGTGTGTGTGAGAGAGAGAGGGGTGTGTGCTTGTGGTTCTACCGTATGTATCACTTACTCAGGCCCAAGGCCCATGATGACCAGCGTTGCATTATCAGGTCAAGGGGTCAAATTCTAAGGCAACAATATATTAACCATGCACATTAGACCCAGCAGCACTGTGCTAAACCAGTGGTATTAGACCCAGCAGCACTGTGCTAAACCAGTCGTGTGGGAACCGGTCGCGTGGGAACTACAGTGGTTTCCCCAAAATGTGATAAAAATTAAGAGTACAGATTATTGTATGGAACAATATACATGTGTTGTTTTAGAAAGAACATTTGATAGATACAATGTTATTGAGTAAATGTACTTATTTGTTTCTTTTCACTTTGATAAGAGATGAAAATGCAATGAATTTAAAGTTATTTGTTGATGTAAAAATCTAAATTGACCCGATTTTAAGGTTGTGTCACTTGGGGTGCGGTTGCAACAAATTCTTGTGGGGAAAAAATGGGGTCCACTGAAATTCTGGCGGAAAAATTAGGGTCTCCGCTGAAAAAGTCTGAATACCACTGTGCTAAACCCTCTGCACTGTCGGCCTCTGATGTGGAACCTCTGACACATCTCCTCCCTACTGAACAACAGAGTGAACTATCACTTCCACACTCCACTCAATTTTCGGTTGCTAACATTCCCAAAATTCCCAGTTTTTTTACATTCGAAATTCCGTTTGGAATGTTCCCGGAATCAGTAGGGTGGAAAACCTGTGAATTTGGGGAAAGTTACAGGACTTTTGCAACCCTATTCTACATTGGGGCTAACGACGATGAACAATGAATGTCTCTCTCTATGTATATCAATAAAAAGGATAAATCACCATTAGCAGAATGTGAAATAAGGACTATGGCAGTTGCGCTTATGTTTTTTAATAAAACATTTACAGTAGCCTACTTCCCAAAAGTGAGGGAAATTACACTAACACATGAAAGATGTCTGCTTTATGTTGGTGATGACAGTTTTAAGATAAATACTGAATGTTGCGTTGCTCTCTTTTTCACCTTTTGCAATCATTCTCTAACTGCACTTTGGAGCCAGACTAGCTACAGCCAATGCCTCTTCCTACTGAGCATAGGCCTATTTATAGAACTGCAAACCTGACAGCGCCAAGACCAACCTTGAACTACACATCTAATCAAACGCTGTGATAACATGAAAGCCAGAAAGGATTCTGTCCCAGGGTCACGTGGAAGCTGGAAACCAACATCAGTGCAATCAGGAGCCAGGCCCTCTGTGATGGTGTTCACACACACTGCTGTGTTAACAAAGATCTAGCAACTGTACACTATGCTCCTGTCGTGTTTGTATGTGTCTCGACTCTCTGCATGTCAACGCTTGAAAAGAAGTTGACACCGGCGATGCACTACGAGCCTGTCCATTTTATCCAATTTGCCCATGGGCCCCTTCACAACGACGCCTCGCCATGGTAACGGGCGCCGCAGAAACAATGGCTCTCTGCGGATTGACGTCAGCGGCTGTCCTTCGTGTGTCGCAGTCTGACAAAGGACCAGGATCAGGCTCCCATAGTGGCTCTTTCTCAATGAATCTTTCCTCGATTCCTCGCCTCATCTCTCCTCACCTCTTTCTTAAAACCCATCGGAGAAAGAGCTCCCAGGAAAGGATCCATGGACCATCTCGTCCAATATGGTTGAAAAGGAGGTTAGGAGAGAGGATGCAAGGAATCAAAGCGAGACAAATTGACCCAGTCACCGGTTACTGATCTGGAGGGTTATTCCTATCAGAAGTGTAAATTAACAGCTGTAGTTTAATACACTTTAATAAGCACTGCTATAAACTATTAAAAGAAAAAAGCTACTTTCATTGAATTGCTAATATTTAATGATTGGTTACCAAAACCAGAGGCTAGAGTAACAACACCACACAATGGTAGATATTGAGCAAATAAATGTGCCTTTCCTAAAAGGCGATAATGACTTTTGAATGTAAATCATCCTTCCCACAGACACTGGGGGGAAAAAAGGAATCAGCAGTCAGACACAATACACAAGGTTTTGACATATTTATTGTTCTTTCCACTGAAGATGTAAGCAATCAACGCAATGAAGTTACTCATGTTATTCCGTGCCACTCAGGATATCTGCTACCAGTGGAGATACAATACATCTTCGTCTTGTTTTGCATTGATAAAATTAACAGGAAACCGTTTGTTCGCAGCAAAACATTTGACGAAATAAATCAAAACTTAATTCTCAATTTTATACTGGCTTAAATAAGATTGTATGACGGGACAAAGCAACCAAAAACAAAATTAACTGGGGATCAAATATTTTAAGACTGAATACACTATTTCTCAATACAGGTATTATTTTGTTCAACAGAAAACATCTGTGGAGACAAAAAACGTTTGAATGATTGACTTTGAAAAGTGCATTAGTTCCTACGGTAGTCTTGATATGATACCGTATGAATGATTTATATCAAGACTATTCTTTTACTACTACTATTGTTACTATAGTTCTTAAAAGGTTTCTGCCATCAGACAGACTTCTCTCAGTCAGGCGGCACTTGGGGAGTTCATTGATAAGTATATGGGGTATTCAAAAATAACCTTTCATGCGGTCTTTGGGGTATGGGCTTTGTACAAACACTCAATGAGACAGCCAAAGGTGAAGAATTGGAACATTGGAGTTGTTTAGTTATCGTTTGAGAAAATCATATTATTTAAGAAAATCTTAAAATCATAGACCTAACATCTGTTGGCATTAAGGAGACAGATGGAGGGAGTAAAAATGGCACATTGTAAAAGAACATCTTACAAAAAGCGAGATGAGATTTTTTTAAATTTTCATCAGTGTCAATACTGCTCAGCCATTATCAAAACAGTTAGTGCCGACCAGCCGGTGAAGGGGTGGCTCCCTTGCCCACTGCCCGTGCTGTCATTGTACTGTTCCCATATATACCCAGTCTCTGCATACTGTCTGTAAACATTGCTCATGATATTAGTTCTGAGTTCCTGGTAGAGGGTGGCCGCCTTCTCCTGATATGGCCCCTCAGTGTTGCCATAGTGGTGCAGTGCCCTGACGGCCAGGTAGTTAATGTTGATCCATATGGGGCCCCGCCAGTAGGGGGCATCGTGCTCCGTGTTGCGTTTCATGTAGAGCGGGTCGGCCCTGGACAGAGAGCGCAGGCCGTAGGGCGTCCACAGCTTGTCCGCGTCCCTCATGTCTCTGAAGATGTGCTCTAGCTTGGGCGAGTCGGGCGTCAGGACGTGCAGCAGGAAGGGGAATAGGCTGATGTAGCCCAAAGCATTGACGAACTGCGGCTTGGGGGCCCGGCGGACCGAGCGCACCAGGCGCGCCACGGGAAACTGGTGCCTCGGCTGCCCTGGGGGCACGTACACCTTCTCTTGCTGCAGCGACACCGCCTGCGTGTGGTTTCCATAGTCGCTGAAGGAGCGAAGCTGGTTTGACCAGTGCAGCTCGTCTAGCAGTGCGTTGTCGCTGAGCGTCTGGTGGGTGCGCTCGTACTCCTGGTGGGGCTCTCCCAGCAGCCGGGCTACGCTGGCCATGATGCCCGACGCCAGGGCCATCCAGCAGTGCAGGTCCACGTGGCGCTCCTCGGCTGATGGGTGCGAGGCCCGCGGATAGTCATCCAGGCCGGACGTCAGCGTCTTGGGATTGAGGAAGAGGTTGGTGTCCTTGTCACGGCCCCGCCAGCGGTAGGAGTTGGGCAGCGGGCCTGTCTGGGTGGTGTTGTACCACTCGAACCACGTCTGGAGCCGGGGGTAGAGCCTGCGGAGGAAGGGCAGGGTGGGCCGTGAGGACTCTGCGTCCGGGTTGGCCTGGAGCTGCTCCACTAGCTTCTGCAGGGCCAAGAAGAGGGTGGGTGGGTTGGCGTTCTCGTTGCGCTGCACCACAAACTCGGCAGGAACCTTGCTGCGCGCCTCGTCGCCAAGGATCTGCTCCCGGGGAATCCATCCCTCCATATTGACCAGGTCCAACCAGTGAGCCGTGGCCTCCCGCGTCACCTGGGGGTCCCACTTGCTGAGCAGCAGCTGGTGGAAGCCTTCATCCCACAGGAACCCCCGGGGGAAGAAGGAGCGCGAGGGCACGGCGGTGAACAGGGCACCCTCGGGGTAGAGCAGCGGGTACTCATTGTACACCGACTGGACCACCGACTGGCCGTAGAAGTAACCAATCCCGCCCAGCATGTTGCTCAGCGCCGCCTTGCTGAACTTCACCTGGGCCTGGCCCAAGCCTTTGGCCTGGAGGCCGAACGTCTTCTCGAACTTGGCGTCGAACGCCGCCTTCCTCTTCTCCAGCTCCTCTGTCATGGCCGCCGCTGACAGCTGGTTGGGACGATCGCGGAAGCTACCAGACTCGAACAGGACCTCAATCTGGAAGGGCGTCTGGACAGTGACCTGGTGCAGGACAAAGTCGCTCTCCTTTCTGGGGTCGGCTGTTTTCGGCTGGTGCTGGGGCTTGTAGGTGTCCACTGCAATGTACTGCCTCTTCTCGCCAGAGGGGGGGCTGTAGACGAATCTGCGGTTCAAGCTATTCCTCACGATGTCCGTCAGCCTCTCCAAGCCTGGCGACATGGTCTGGAGGTAGTTGTAGCTGAGGAAAGAAGGAGAGAAGACGAAGGTGAACCACCCTGAAGGTAGCAGGAATCTCTCATGTTCTCATTTTGCCAAAGCTTCCTCTCAGAATTGGAGCAAGGCACCAATATCTTTGACCTGCAGTCACCATAGGGTTTTATACCCTTCAGAGTGCAGTGGCCTCCTGGAAAGTGGCAAGACCTGTGACTTCATACTACTTCAGCCAAGGGTCAGGGACAAAGAGTACCACATACTGACCGATATGTTATGTTGAATGAAAACTGAAAAGGAGCCTTGTCCTTTCCTGTCTAAATGGCAGACACACTTGTGATCGGCTTGTTTTGGTTGCTGTGTTCCTGCTCTTCCTACCTTCTATTCAACACTCTTTTCTGGCCTGCAGTATGGCTTGATTGTGCAACCTCCTCATGAAACCTTGCTGTTCCTTCAATTTCTATGCATCGGAGTCTCTATTGACCTTGTCCTCACCACTGGAACAGATCAATGTCTCTCTGTTCTGTCCCTCAAAAGGTTGAACAAAACCTTTATATCAGAGCCAGAACAGCAGTTTGGCTGGCCATCTTCATCGCAGACACTGAGGACATGTCCTAGCTCTGCTTTGTGTCTCAATGCATTGCGGTAGAAGTTGTGCCTTTATTATTTGCAATGCTTTGTTTCATACTACATGATTTCTTTCACATATCATGTTTGCCTCTTAACAGGCTCACTGATTTTATTGATAAAGATTGATTATGTGCTATTTCTATTTTTCACTTAGAAAATCTTCTTCTGATTTTCTTCATATTGCTTGGTATTATTTACATTATATTAATAGGGACTATTGTGGCATATTTGTCCACTGTTTTCAAAAGTCTTTCACTCTGTTGATGGTTTTTGGGTTAGAAAATGCTAACGTTAGCAGTTTGGGAGAGTACCTACCTGGCGTATTTGGCACTGGGGGACTCCCCGGCGACAGGCTTGCGGAAGGTTATCTTGAAGTTCCCTAGCTCCTCTGAAAACCCAGTGATGGAACCCAGACGGTTCCTCTCTTCCACGTGGGCCTCCAGGGAACCCTGGGTGTCGGCAGCAGCGTAGAACATCAGGGAGATGACCGGCGCGTGGGGAGCCGCACTCTGGGGAAGGAAGAACTGGGTCATGTTCAGTAGGAAGGAGAAAATGTTTTGAAACGTAGTGAAATGGGAGAGAAAATCTGTGTTCAGTAGCATTCTAATAATTTTCAAAACTCAAATGTCTTTCAATGTAAGACAAATAATGAGAACAAAATATGCCTGGTTAATTCCCAGGTGGGTTTAAAGGTGTGCGAATGTTTCCTGTCATACTCACATGCTGCTTGGCTGTGATCCTCCAGGTCCAGTCCCCTCCGTGCTCACCGCCCATCCGCTTGACAAACTCTGTGGTGAGCGTAAAGTCGCTGTCGTGGATCTCCTGCACACCAAAGCTGAGGCCGTCATGCATCAGCCAGCCATAGCCCTGCAGCCGGTCGCCCTGCTCGCATGTGTGCCTGAGGTTCACATCCACCTCAGAGAACTGACGCATCCACATCATCCCTGGGGTGTAGAGAAATGGAAACACATCATTTATTTTATTTATTTCATAATTCCCCAAAATATGAAATGTTAAACATGTACATGGATTATGTATAAATATGTATAAATTAAAATGGCTGCTGGTCAAATGTACGGCGCCACATTTTTCTAACGGAAACCCATATAATCCAGGGTTTCCGTTAGAGAAATGTGGCTGGACATTGACCAGCAGCATTTTAATTTACCGGACATTTAATAAATGTAACGGATCCATATGCAGTTAGGTGCGTAACCTGATTAGAGCGTCCACCCACGGTGCTCAGAATGAAATAAATCACATTATGGTTATTCATCTTAACAAAACATGCAATTTGAGGATGCAATGGCGTGTGTCCTTCCTACCGAATTCTGATGAGCAATTTGACGAATAACTGTCCACATTTACTTTCCCGCAGCCAACGAGACGAGTAACGACAAGAAAAATCACTCGCCAATGTCAATCTACTATCCCCCATAGTAGAAAATTTGACCTATTATTTTGGTCAGCTTGTTCTGTGCGAGAAAGAAATATAACAGACAAGGACAGTTGAGACGATAGATCCCAAAATCATACAACCAGTAGGCCTAGGCTACATAAAAAAACAAAACATAAAAAAGCAATGAGGCTCATATAACAGATCCGAACGTTTAGTTTAAAATGTTGATCAAATATTATGTATTCACATTATAAACGCAGCAATGCGCAAAAGACCGTAAGTAGGCTATGCGCGAATGTTCGTTCCCTAATGCAATTAGCGGTTTCATGAGACAGATGAAAATATCCATTACAAATGTTGATGGAAAAGAATGGAGATCTAAAGACAAATAGTCTGGGTTTTCAATATGTCTGGGTTTTCTAGGATTGTGCCTTTGGCTACGGGACAATAAAATACAGTTGGTTTCAAATGGCATATGGAAGTCTTTATAAAAAAATAATTACCTGCACGTTTGTTTGGATTTTGGCTAGGCTACTTTGAAGCAAGGAAAGACATGCCTCATATGTAGTAAAACGTTAAGGTTTCAAACAATTAAGTATATGTTTTGAAAATGCAAACTGCCTCCTGCTCATTGCAAAGTGGTGTGTGACGCGCTGAAGCCTGCCTAGTTGTCTATGCACCTGAATGGCAAGCTCGCTTCAATTACCAGTTGAGAAATAAAAAGATAGGGTTAGTCTTCCCACCCCGTCTTATCTCCATGTTACAGCGAGTGTTTACGGAAGACAAAGGGTACCCCTGTGCTAACTAGCATGCTCCGAACACCTGTGTGTAACGGAAGAAGGCCGCCAGAAACGTGTTGTCACTGAAAAATACTGTTGGCTGCAACTGTGATAAAGCCGGATTAAACAGTGTACAGTATAATTAGCATTTGTAAAATGATTTTGATGTGACATGAAAGTAAAGGGCTTTATATTTCAAGAAACAACTCCCAATTAAGAATCGATCACGTTTAGATAAGAGAATTTGGCTGTTTTAGCTGCTAGAGCCAGTCTACCTCTGAAAATAACATAAGATCCTTGGACCTTAAGGGGTAATGATAGGCTCCTTAAGAGGTAGGCTCCTAACATAAACCCTGATATAATTTATTGTGTTAACCTCATATTATACAACTTATTTCCATTGTGATCCTCTGGCAAGTAGCTAACAGGTTAGTACCGCTTGCCACATATCACACACAGTTATTGCCAACTGCCACTTTAGTCAATAGTATTAGCAAATATTTAAGGGTGAATGTAGAGAAACGACAGTCTTGTACCTGTGACAACAGATCTTGGGCTCCTGGTTTTCATCCCAAAGTAGACCTGGGGTCGGTAGGAGCCCCAAAACCTCTCAGGGGACACCTCAGCGCTGGTGCTGTTGGCATCGAGGACAGGAGGTGAGTGGTGCAAAGTTACCACCCGTTTGGCCAGCGAGGAACGCATGTAAAGGGCATAGAAGAACCAGATAAGGCTGAAGATGCAGAGGCCGATGGAGATGTTGATGAAGATTTTGCCAATGTCGAGCTTCTTTTTTTTCTCCTTGCGTTGTAGGGTGGCAGGCTTCTCGTCTTTCCTTGTGGGAGGGGGGTCAGCCTCGCCGGTCACCACTCTCTTCCTCTGCCTGCCCATCCTTCCAGCTGAGGAGGAAGAAAAGATACAGGCGTCCTTCCTAACTTAGTTGCATGAGAGGAACGCAACCGCTTAGCGATTTCGCCATGAGGTCAATGATGACTTTAAAACAGTTATAGGTGATAGGAGAAAACTGAGGATGGATCAACAACATTGAAGTTACTCTACAATACTTACCTACTTGACATAGTGAAAAGAAGGAAGCATGTACAGAATAAAAACTATTCCAAAACCTGCATCCTGTTTGCAACAAGGTACTGAAGTAACACTGCAAAAAAAGTGTCAAAAGTTTTTTTCCGGCTGTTCGTGCACATTACATTTTTCTCGAGGCAAGCCGAATTTCGGTAGCCGAAGTCTAGGCCCCTTCGTCGCTCATTGGTCAACAGTAGGGATTCTTTAATTAAGTGTTCGCTGTCATTCAACAATAGACGACTTGATTTCATGCACATTTTTTACTTGAGAAATACTGCATCAAACTTCCTAGTTAACTTAAGAATGTAATTTTATATCTATCTTTGATTAATTCTGGCTATTTTGTATACTGGCTATGGCATCTCACAGTACTATTGCCACTTGTTTTTCAAGTGAATGTCTTTAAAGGGAGTATGAGAGCACAGTTGTTCACTCGTCTAGGTGCCAGCCGAACCAAAGCATGCAGAAGCCTTTAGTTTCTTCCCAGCAATGAGTCTGGATCTGAGTACCTCCCCAACGATTTCTAGAACGCAAACACATTCTAACCATTCTAATTGGTCACTGAAACCGATGGGTTGGGCCAGAGCCACACCTGGTTAAAGCAGCGTTTTGAAATCATTCATTGGCTTTGATACTTCAATTCCTGACGACTTGCCTTTTACAACACCAAAAACGACTTAAGTATGTAGCAAACATAGAGCAGCAGAATAATTCAGTTTAAGTTGTCTGGCAAATCTCGCGGTGGAATTACATGGGTCTACAACAGACCTACGTTTGGGTATTGTTTATTTATACATACCATTCATATTTGTTTCCCTTCTGGAATTCCGCCTACAGTCAATCTACAGAGTAAGTTGAAATTGTATTTTATTTAACTTCTGGCTTCTGGGGGAATATTACGTTGTTTTGTAAGCCAACTGCTAAAAGCAGCTAGCTACTTAGACCTCATCTTCAGCAGTAGGCAACATTGCTTGCAACTACTGTACAGGACTAACTAGTAGTAGTTTGCTAGCCAGTGTAATGTTGCCTCGTCGATTATGAAAATAACTACATAACGTTACCTGCAAAGTTGTATAAAGAAATACCTTTAACTATTACAACGTATTACATATTTTTTTAGGAACGGCGCTAGGCAAAGCATACATTCAAGCGTTTCGGCTAAAGCTAACTGGCTAATGAATGGTTAGCAAACCGGTGGCTGTCACTAAGGTATCGGGCAGACCTGTTTTAGAACGAGTTTGCAGAATTTTGAAAAAAGCTTTTCATGCCAATAATGCAGCACATTAATAAAAAAGCACCGAGAAAATGTAATATGGACAGTAAATGGAAAAACTCACCTTTTTAAATGGACAGCATATCAGCTACACATAATTCGCGCTACTTCCTGGTCCCCTAGCTCTCGTGAAACACTGACGTGTACAGTGTTGACAGCCCACGCCAGGGGCATATTCATTACGCCTATTGTTGCAAAACGTTTCTTAAAAGGAAGAAAACGAAACGGGTAAATACCTACCCGAATTAGTCCAAATTAAACTCGTTTGTTGCAAAACGCAACGTTGCAACTCTAATGATTACACCAGCTCGAGTTGTCTGGCCAGAGGTCACAACATTGAATCCATGCAAACCATATACTTTGGACATACTGTAGTCAACTCCTGATGCAATGACATTTGGGACTATGCCATCCTAATTGTTTTCACTAAACCAGAATATGCAGATATTTTAAAATCCAAATTCATGTAGTCGAATTGGGACAGGTTGTGCAACACATTCCAGTGTTGATCATTGTTTATCATTCAATCCTATAAATTTTCTATCCAGTATGGATCGAGCATTTATTTGCCATATGACTACCACTAGCATGTAGCATGTGATAGTAACTGGTTATACAAAAATGTCCCCAAAGAATATTACACTGAAGAGAAATATGGAATTTTATTGAAATTGTAAAATGAACTGCATGAGGAAGGGCATTGGAAACAGTTCAACCTTTTAAAGTGGTTCACAGTAATACAAAGATGGCTCTGTGGGGCTTATGTATAAAACCCTCAGTTTTCTTTTTGCGATGAAAGCTGGACACAATGCATTGAACTGTGAATATGATTGAGATCCTTATCAAACTGCAGTTGTGTGATTTGTATAAGTAACAAAACTAAGGATTTTCCTATATGTATCAGCTATGAAATTTTCAAAATTTAAACGCTGTAAAATAAGTGATTGCGTATGGAGAATGGCAATCAGGAACATGTGGTTCAGAGCGGATGACTAGGAGTAAATGCTGATGTCAGGCACATCCTCTGAGCCCTAGGGAGCGATGACCACTCACTTCTAGCTCATTCTTAAAGCCATTCCCAAATCAGTGTATGTAAACAAACAGGGGTGATGACTCACAACCTCAGTTTGGTTACAAAACTTTTTTTTTTTATCAATGAAAAGCTGTATGTTTTCCCTATCCAGAACCCTCACGTTACGAGTCGGAGCTTATTACTTTACATATTGGTCGACAAAGGCAGGAAAAATCCATTGCATTCTCATACGAGACCCTAGATCAGCGATAAGACTTGTTTTCTTCGTACTCTCTTAGGGCCAGACCTGGGTTCAAATGTATTTTCTTTCATATACTTATTAAGCTTTTGATGTAGCCTGCCTGGAGTGGCAAAGGTAGGGAGACTCATTTATTGTTTCCATTGCACCAGACAAGTCTAATCAAGAGCAATAATGTATTTGATAAAAACCCTACTTTTTAAACCCAGGTCTGCCTAAAACAGATTCCACTGGATGACATGTAACAGTTGGAGTTCGTGAATTGAACATCACACTACCAACACAAAAGCCTGCAGGGTGTTCCAGTTTGTCTATCAACAGCTCAGCGAAAGGAAGAGGGGTTCTAGAGATCCTGAGTATTTGTACTGTATATTTCTAGATGCCGATTTCCCACTTCTGACACTCAATTACAGTGTACTAGTCGGGAGAGTCCTCCACTAAGGGGAAGGAGGAAGGCCCTGATCTGGGCTCTGGTTATAAACTAGACAGGCTTTTGTGACTGCTGCTGTGCTTAAAACAGTTTAACAACCCTGCCTAGGATTGAGATACAAACGTGGAGTGGACAGATAAATAATCCAACTGACACAGAGCAAAATCACCAACAGAAAGAAAAATAAAGAATCATGTCTTTATGTAATTACAGAAAGCTTTGGCCAAAAATAAATGCAGAGGTCCATGTCATTCCAAAGAGCGATTCAGTTCATAAGAGCTTGCGATGCAGTATGCTGACAAGTTGTCTTTTTTGACAAATGCTTTGTATTTTTTTTTTTATGAGCGTTATACATGCTAAGCAAAAATAAAATTTGAGAAAGACAGTCAATGGTGTAGCAAAAAAAATTAAGCCAAAATAACCCGTGGCCAGCACAAGACAATACAATCTTCTTTCCACTTCTCCATTGACCCAGGGCCTCAACTCAAGACTCAAAGACCAGACTGAAAAGAATAATCAACCCCAGGTTTTTTTTTTTGCTTTCTTACAAAAATGACCAAAGAGAGAGAAAAAACTGATCGCCCGGGCCTGCCTCCTCGGTCCTCCTTCACCTGATGTCGTGGTGATGAGTGGGCCGGAGATAAAGCAGGGGAGTCTGACCGCGAGCCTGCCCAGCCTCAGGCCTGCGGATCTAGGGGCAGAGGGGGGGACGGGACGCCGAGCAACCCCCCCCCCCTCCTCCTACACACTAGTTCTTGATCAGGCCCCCATCTCCCTCACTCACAAACCGCTTCCGCCCCCTGGTGGACAGACAGAACAGGTGATTCAGTACTTCATAGGCTACCAATGAGTTGAGAGATGGGTCCTCAACCTTACAATATAAAACACTTGGGGCCTAATGAAAAGCTTTAGATTAAGTAATTAAAATACTCATTGAGTGGGTTTACATGTACCCTAAACTTGATATTACTCAGACTATGGCATTATTAATGTAAACTCTTACCTTAATTGAAGTCATTAAGTATGCATAATCTGATTAGTCTCAAAAACATGACTACTATACAGCCCCTCTAGGATTTGAGATTGTGATATTTGCAGACAAACACTTGATTTTGATGCAGCAATTCTGACCCTTTGCATGACAATATGAAATGATTTGTGTCACAAATGCGCTGAAGAGGGAAAGGTTTGTTAACATGTGGCTTGATTTACTCATTATGCAGTGATTGGTTGAAATCGCAAGCCCTCTATTTTGTAGTGAGGTGATGGGTCAATGTTTTTAGTCTTATGCAGAAATAGTGCAGTGATTCACCCTCGTATAATATGCAGGGAATTGTTGATTTTGCTCATAAATACGATTGCAGAATCCTGGAGGGACTGACTATACCCAAGAGACAAAATGAAAGGGAGTTTACAACACACTGACCTGGAGGGACAGGAGTCCCTCAACTGTTTGGAGATAACAGACTCCTGGTAGCAGAGGTCTGTAAAGGACTCCATGATGGAGTGGGCATGGGGCACATCCAGGTTAATCTCTGGCAGCTCGTCGTACACACGCTGGAAGCCCTGGATGTTACAACACAATACTTGATGAGTAAGCCAATCATAGGGCAATATAAGAGAAGATTAATCAATTCAGTCACTTCAGAGCTTGTCGGGTAACAAATTAATGCCTTGACAGTGACTAGAGAATAACAATATATACTGTAGCTATAGTGAGAATATGGCCAAATACTGTAGCTATTTCAGCAACCAGTAAATATGCCTTGACTGAGGATGTCTACGGATGGGTTTAAATCCACAAAGTCTGACGTTGACAATTACTAATTTAACATTCGATTCATGCTATGTTAATTGTAGT
Source organism: Salvelinus alpinus (assembly GCF_045679555.1). Taxonomy (NCBI): domain Eukaryota; kingdom Metazoa; phylum Chordata; class Actinopteri; order Salmoniformes; family Salmonidae; genus Salvelinus; species Salvelinus alpinus. Next base: position 55,732,280 of record NC_092091.1, read on the forward strand.
GCTGGAAAAGGAAAACCTGCAGTCATTTCACTGGAAATAGTTTAGAAGTTGAAGTTCTTTTTTTGTGTGCTAGTGCTACCAGCGAATTTGGTGCTTCTTTCTGGTGCGTAAGGGGACGTACCCGGTTCATCTGGTCCACTGTGATGAGGCCAATTTTCCAGAAGGCCTGGAGGAGCTTACACATCATCTTGACGGCCGTGTCCCCCTTGGACTCTAGCACCATGACAACAGCCTGGCGACCAGCCAGGAGAAGAGAGAAGAAAATGCATTAGACTTCATGCTAATATCTGAACAGGATGTTCATGTACAAAATGAATGTTTAAAAAATAAAGTGCCCTAAATGGCACCCTATTCCCTATGTAGTGCACTACCTTTGCCCAGCGCACTATAAAGGGAACGGTGTGTCATTTGGAACTCCGGTTATGTCATGGACAGTGTCTTAAATTCTCTGTTATGTGGATTGTCAGCTTGACCAAGATGAGACTGAAGAGTGGAGGAAGAATGACATAAGGCGCTGGTCATCTTTCTATTTTCAGTGAGGTTTCAATCCCTTATTTAACCACATTGGGGCATCATTGCTTTAATTCTCACCATACTGCATGGATTTGGCAATCTTTTTTGAGTAACATTACATTTAATTAGTATCTAGGATGCTGGTGGAATAATGTTAAGTAATAGTTTCCAAGATAACAGAAAAAAACAAATCAAACTATTTGCAGCAGAATAGACAATAGATAGGTTTATGACTTGTAGTCTTACCAATATTAAAAAGATTACGCCACACATATTCAACATTGCACGCATAGCCAACTAGCTACATAACTATTGAAAGTACAGTAGCGCTATCAATATCCTTGTGCTGACAGCAAAGGCCATGTTCAGTATGGAGAAGGAACAAAACAAAAGTTAAACAAAAAGGGAGATAGATGACATATTTCACCGGATGTATAAAAGAGACATCTGGTTGGTGTTTCCTCTCACTACCAAATATGGTAGTGAGGAAGCACAGTGGCCGGCAGTGGGAGAAGATTGAGCTAGAGGGATTTAGCTAATTTAATAAAACATTTGATCTCGTTACAGTTGTTGTTTTTAAACAGAAAATACCTAGCTACAGTTCTCTTGCATTTTACAATAGCTAACGCTACTGTAGCTAACTCTTAGCGACCTACAAACAGTAAAGTTACTTTAGCTAATGCCCTCTACAAAACATTTTATCTAATTTAAATAACGTATAAAATTAAACTCTTGGTGGCGTTAAGTCTCAACAACGACTAGTTACTTAACGTGTTGAAGTCCCTCTTCAAATCTCCAGTAAGTCTGCAACTCATTTTTAACTTTTAATTTGAATATGACAATTATTGACCTCACTAAGCCATCTGATAGACCAATAAACGCGACTTTGAAAAACCCATCGACACTTGCTCACTTGCCTCCCATTGGAAACGACAGGATGTGGCCTATCTTATTAGAACATCTTTAATGTGGTTGTCAAATAACATATTTTCGCTTTCTGTTGCAAAACATTTTTGATACAGTGTGCCCTTCTAAACTGGACCCAAAGCGCTTTTAGTGTTTACCTCGTAGACAAGCTCGTGGTGGAAGTGAGGTACTTCTAGGTCCCGCAGACAGCGTTCCGCCTCCTTCACCTCTCCCGATACCAAGTACTCCTTCAGCAGAAAGTTCATCTGAAACACATATCGATAAAGTATGAATCAATCACTCTCCATCATACCAACCATCATTCACCACCCATGGCTAAAACACTGCTAAATACGGATTTGACCGACAAAGGTTCGAAGACTTATCCCACTGAACTAAAGCCTAGATCCAATAGATAAAATATGCATCTTCTCTATAGTTTGACATTTCTCAGCAGTGACTACCGGGCCTGGTTGATTTGGTAGTGCAAGATTTTTCCTGTCAAAAGGTAATCATGAATCGGGGAGAGGACTCCCAAGTGATTAGTGGCTGGACAAATGGAGCAAATAGTCAATCACGATGCTCAATGACAAACAAACAATGTCTGGTTTTGTGTGTAGTACTCAACCCTCGTTTCTGTTCAGTTATGAACCGTCAGTGCAACTGCAATTCCGCAAAAGCTTGGTGCTTCGCTGACTGTTGGTCGACAATTGTCTTTAGTTGAGCATATTTTTTAAATGGCATGGTGTACAAGACACCTGTCTGAGTTGACTAATCTATTGTGAAGTCAGTGGGAATGGCACAGTCCATCAGACTAAGACATGCTATTGAAATTGTATAGGGTTATATTACGTAAAGACAATGATGCAGCACTAATATTTTATTTATTTTCTCCTGCTTTGGATAGAGGTCGCTGCTGTACATACCAAGACGCATTCCTCCTTATTGTCCTTAGAATTTCTAAGCAAACAGCTGGAGGCAGGGCTTTCTCCTATAGAGCTCCATTTTTATGTAATGGTCTGCCTATTCATGTGAGACGCAAACACGGTCTCGACCTTTAAGTCTTTATTGAAGACTCATCTCTTCAGTAGGTCCTATGATTGAGTGTAGTCTGGCCCAGGGGCGCAAAGGTGAACGGCAAGGCACTGGAGCGACGAACCATCTTTGCTGTCTCTGGATTCTCTGCCTCTGACCCTATTACGGGGGCTGGGTCACTGGCTTACTAGTGCTCTTTCATGCCTCCCCTTGGAGGAGTGCGTCACTTGAGTCACTGACGTGATCATGTCCGGTTTTGCACCCCCTCGGGGTCGTGCCGGGGGAGGAGTTCTTCGTAGGCTATAATTAGCCTCGTCTCAGGGTAGTACGTTGGTCTGTTTATCCCTCTAGTGGTGTGGGGTCTGTGTATAGTGGGTGGGGTGATACCCCCGGACAGGGCCAACCCGGCAGGATATCTATGCTGCAATAGTCTGTGGCGGGGGGCTAGGGTCAGTCTGTTATATCTGGTGTCCTGTGTGAATTTAAGTATGCGCCCTCCAATTCGCGCTCTCCCTCTCCTCCCGGAGGACCTGAGCTCTAGGACCATGCCTCAGGACTGACTGGCCTGATGTCTCCTGGCTGTCCCCAGTCCACCTGGTTGTGCTGCTGCTACAGTTACAACTGTTCTGCCTGCGGCTGTGGAACCCTGACCTGTTCACTGGACGTGCTGCTGTTTAACTCTCCCTCTCCTGCTGTTTAGAACTCTGATTGCTCAGCTATAAAAAGCAAACTGACATTTACTCCTGAGGTACTGACCTGTTGCGCCCTCTACAACCACTGATTACTAGTTGACCCTGCTGGTCATCTATGAACATCTTGAAAAACAATCTGGCCTTAATGGCAGTCTCCCACCAGGGTACCTCAGAGCCAGGTACCTCTAGGTTCCTGCCTTTCTGGGGAGTTTTTCCTAGCCCCCATGCTTCTACATCTGCATTGCTTACCATTTGGGGTTTTAGGCTGGGTTTCTGTATATATTTCTGTATACAAACTTGCCCTCCAAATACACCTCTGCTGTTTTCAACCAAGATCTCAGCGATCACTGCCTCATTGCCTGCATCCGTAATGGGTCAGCGGTCAAACGACCTCCACTCATCACTGTCAAACGCTCCCTGAAACACTTCAGCGAGCAGGCCTTTCTAATCGACCTGGCCGGGGTATCCTGGAAGGATATTGATCTCATCCCGTCAGTAGAGGATGCCTGGTCATTTTTTTAAAATGCCTTCCTCACCATCTTGAATAAGCATGCCCCATTCAAGAAATTTAGAACCAGGAACAGATATAGCCCTTGGTTCTCTCCTGACCTGACTGCCCTTAACCAACAGAAAAACATCCTATGGCGTTCTGCATTAGCATCGAACAGCCCCCGTGATATGCAACTTTTCAGGGAAGCCAGAAACCAATATACACAGGCAGTTAGAACAGCCAAGGCTAGCTTTTTCAAGCAGAAATTTGCTTCCTGCAACACAAATTCAAAAAAGTTCTGGGACACCGTAAAGTCCATGGAGAATAAGAACACCTCCTCCCAGCTTCCAACCGCTCTGAAGATAGGAAACACTGTCACCACCGACAAATCCACTATAATTGAGAATTTCAATAAGCATTTTTCTACGGCTGGCCATGCTTTCCACCTGGCTACCCCTACCCCGGACAACAGCACTGCCCTCCCCTCTGCTACTCGCCCAAGCCTTCCCCATTTTTCTTTCTCCCAAATACAGTCAGCTGATGTTCTTAATGAGCTGCAAAATCTGGACCCTTACAAATCAGCCGGGCTAGATAATCTGGACCCTTTCTTTCTAAAACTATCTGCTGAAATTGTTGCCACCCCTATTACTAGCCTCTTCAACCTCTCTTTCGTGTCGTCTGAGATCCCCAAAGATTGGAAAGCAGCTGCGGTTATCCCCGGGCTAGATAATCTGGACCCTTTCTTTCTAAAACTATCTGCTGAAATTGTTGCCACCCCTATTACTAGCCTCTTCAACCTCTCTTTCGTGTCGTCTGAGATCCCCAAAGATTGGAAAGCAGCTGCGGTTATCCCCCTCTTCAAAGGGGGGGACACCCTTGACCCTAACTGCTACAGACCTATATCTATCCTACCCTGCCTTTCTAAGGTCTTCGAAAGCCAAGTCAACAAACAGATTACCGACCATTTCGAATCACACCACACCTTCTCCGCTATGCAATCTGGTTTCAGAGCTGGTCATGGGTGCACCTCAGCCACGCTCAAGGTCATAAACGATATCGTAACCGCCATCGATAGGAAACAATACTGTGCAGCCGTATTCATTGACCTGGCCAAGGCTTTTGACTCTGTCAATCACCACATCCTCATTGGCAGACTCGACAGCCTTGGCTTCTCTAATGATTGCCTCGCCTGGTTCACCAACTACTTCTCTGATCGAGTTCAGTGTGTCAAATCGGAGGGTCTGTTGTCCGGGCCTCTGGCAGTCTCTATGGGGGTGCCACAGGGTTCAATTCTTGGACCGACTCTCTTCTCTGTTTACATCAATGATGTCGCTCTTGCTGCTGGTGATTCTCTGATCCACCTCTACGCAGACGACACTATTCTGTATACTTCTGGCCCTTCTTTTGACACTGTGTTAACAACCCTCCAGGCGAGCTTCAATGCCATACAACTCTCCTTCCGTGGCCTCCAACTGCTCTTAAATACAAGTAAAACCAAATGCATGCTCTTCAACCGATCGCTGCCTGCTCCTGCCCGCCTGTCCAACATCACTACTTTGGACGGCTCTGACTTAGAATATGTGGACCACTACAAATACCTAGGTGTCTGGTTAGACTGTAAACTCTCCTTCCAGACCCACATCAAACATCTCCAATCCAAAGTCAAATCTAGAATTGGCTTCCTATTCCGCAACAAAGCATCCTTTACTCATGCTGCCAAACATACCCTTGTAAAACTGACCATCCTACCAATCCTCGACTTCGGTGATGTCATTTACAAAATAGCCTCCAAAACCCTACTCAATAAATTGGATGCAGTCTATCACAGTGCCATCCGTTTTGTCACCAAAGCCCCATATACTACCCACCACTGCGACCTGTACACTCTCGTTGGCTGGCCCTCGCTTCATACTCGTCGCCAAACCCACTGGTTCCAGGTCATCTACAAGACCCTGCTAGGTAAAGTCCCCCCTTATCTCAGCTCGCTGGTCACCATAGCAGCACCTACCTGTAGCACGCGCTCCAGCAGGTATATCTCTCTAGTCACCCCCAAAACCAATTCTTCCTTTGGACGCCTCTCCTTCCAGTTCTCTGCTGCCAATGACTGGAACGAACTACAAAAATCTCTGAAACTGGAAACACCTATCTCCCTCACTAGCTTTAAGCACCAGCTGTCAGAGCAGCTCATAGATTACTGCACCTGTACATAACCCATCTACAATTTAGCCCAAACAACTACCTCTTTACCTACTGTATTTATTTATTAATTTATTTTGCTCCTTTGCACCCCATTATTTCTGTCTCTACTTTGCACTTTCTTCCACTGCAAACCAACCATTCCAGTGTTTTTTTAGTTTTTATTTTACTTGCTGTGTTGTACTCACTTCGCCTCCATGGCCTTTTTATATTTTTATTTATTTATACATATATTTGTTTGCCTTCACCTCCCTTATCTCACCTCACTTGCTCACATTGTATATAGACTTATTTTTTTCCACTGTATTATTGACTATATGTTTGTTTTACTCCATGTGTAACTATGTGTTGTTGTATGTGTCGAACTGCTTTGCTTTATCTTGGCCAGGTCGCAATTGTAAATGAGAACGTGTTCTCAATTTGCCTACCTGGTTAAATAAAGGTTAAATAAAATAAAATAAATAAAATTTGCATTTTGATACATCTGCTGATGTAAAAATGGGTTTATAAATAGATTTGAGTCATGACTTGAAATGCAAATCAAGCATTTGTTTTAAAATAAAGTGACCCTTGAATAATTAGCGTAAATAAATAAAGCGTTCCATGTTGGCAATTGCATTCACAAATGCATGAGACTTTAGTCTTTGCTGTAATTAAGGGCCCCTCCAAACAACCAAGAATTCCCCCATTTAGAGTTTCACGTCATCTGCATCCATTTTGCTGTCACATACGTATTCCGGTGTTCAGAGTTTATAACCAATTTATTAATGTAATATGCTATAGGTCAGGCCCTATGCGATTTATACACATGTCATGTAAAGAGTAAGGGTTGAGGGAATAAGGAATGTTTTTCCCGAACAAATCATTTTGGTAACAGAACCTTTAAGTCAAATGGCTGTAATTATTTTGCCGGTTCAGCATCACAAAGTGTGGTCGCTGCAGCGGAGAAAGAGGGAGACAATGGGTCAGTCAGTCTTTTTATTGCACAGCAAGTCTGAGCCCGGCACAATCAAATCAATTGCGGTCGGACTCCCTCTAGTCATCTGATCAAACGGTGCACTTAAAGCATCAGACAAGCTCAGTGCATATAGTTGATTAAATCACAGGATGTGTCGATATGAAAAAAAAATACGTTGTAACCAGTCGATTGGTCGAAAGAACAGATGACCAAGTACATTTTTTGTTGTCTGGGACAGCCTTATTGCTGACACTGGTTCTGTTGGTACGGCCCCAGCTGTAAACAATCTCTTATGGAATGCGCTTGCAGGAGAGAACACCTAGCCCCCCCACACACACACACACCCTCTCCAAACATCCCTCAGCTGGAGCAGGCACACTGCCGACTACCCCTCTCCATAGCAAAGTGAAATAGGGGCAGGGTTCCAGCGGTTGCTGCCGCTGGGGGTTTAACTGGTCTTCAATCTCGCTGACGAATGTGTGATGACCCTCGCGTGACCAATGCTTCACCTCTGAGCAGTGAGCACGGAACTGCCAAACAATAACAATCCGGTCCTCTGGCAGACGGTGTTTAAGTGGTGAGAATAAGGGCATAAAGGCTTGGCCGGGGGGTTGAAAGCCCAGATTAAGAGAAGCTAGACACAGACTTGTGTCCCAAATGGCACCCTGACCCAATTCCCTTTAAAGTGCACTACTTATGGGCTCTGGTTAAAAGTAGTGCACTAAAGGATATAGGGTGCCATTTGGGACACAAAATGCTCTGGAAGACTCCTAGACACTCACAGCACTGACTTATCAGTCCTATTCGGTTTGTGTATTCAATGGTACGGTATTCAATCAACCCTGGCTTAAATGTTTGCAGTAGTCACAGGCAGCTTTGTTTACAAAGATACTCTACACACACCCAGGGGAATAAGGGCACTTGTCTGACTCTCTACACACACATCCCTGTATCATCCGGTTCTTGGAGCGTGTTGTCAAATCACACCCTGAAACGGTTATTTCCAGGTCATGAAAGAAAGCTCTGGGGAACCTCACCACAGTACCAAATCCGTGTGAAAATGCCCCAGGGGGATACTGCTATTCAAATCTCTTAATACCCATACTCTTGACTTCAATGTAGTCTGTGGCAGAGTGATTTGATCAAACCCAGAGGAAAGAGGCAAAATCTGTTTCCCTAATAACCCTATCCCCCATGTAGTGCACTATTGGCCAGGACCCATAGGGCTCTGGTCAATAGTGCAGTATACAGGCGATAAGGTGCCATTTGGCACGCACACTAGTAGCTCCTATTCTGGCAGGCTGTGTGCCCTCTGTAGCCCAGTGAAGACCCACTCGATCAGGGCCTGAAGCCCAACAAGGACAGGCAGGAAATCAAACCTGGTCTGGAGTCTGCAGCCTACAGAGACTAACGTAGGATGAGTTACACAATACTCTTGCTCTTGCTCTGCATACTCATTCGACACATCACAAGCGTGTGTGCAGCCGTGCACATTCACACATGGGTGCCAAATTATCAATTTAGTTCAGGGAGCAAAGGCCCCTTTGACCACTAGACTATACAAATGCACGCACGCACACCTCATGACTTGAAAACCTGCACTCGGGTGTGTGAGTCCCTGTGCATCGGTTTACGTACGTACATGCGTGTGTCCCTGTGAGTGTGCGCATCGGCCTCTTTGTTCCAGGCTTTGCAGTCAGATCCAAGCATGGGGGACAGCATTGTGCTGACACCAGCCTAGCAAGGCTCCCCGTGGCTCTTTTCCCAGCATGCAGTTCTCTCCGCCTTGTTGTGTTTGTTACATAACAGACGAGTGCAGATCCAGGACCAAAATGGCACCCTATTCCATACTTAGTGCACTACATTTGGGGACTATATAGTAAATAGGGTACCATTTGGGACACAACCTGACAGAGCCCGTCTCTCTGCACCGAGAGTATCAGTTCAGGTGGAGAGAACAAAAAGGTAATCTCCACTGTGTGTAAATAGTTGACCCACAATGAAAGGCTGCAGAGAAATATAACAAAGCTCTCCATTGATTGGTTATGCATGTTTCTAGCTCTGATAGATGGGTGTTAGCTGAATATATTGCACTTCAAATAATATTAACAGAACCCAGGTGTGTTGCCATTTACCCATATTTGATTCTCATTAGGTTTCTCCTATCACTTCCAACAAGGCATCACATTTCATGCATGCAGAGACAACACCCGGAATGGGAGGTTGCTTGTCTAACTGGAATGTTTTGTTATGAGTCACAAGATGATACAACACTGGCATGTGATGATTGGCGGGCGGGGTGCCAGGTCCCGCATACTTGGCAGCGAGGGCCTCTTACCTCTTTGACGAGGTGTTTGACAGGTCTGAGGCCACCACCCACGCCCCACACATTGTCTAGCCGCACCATCTCCCTCTTCATGGAGAGGAGCACCGCCGCACGGTCCAACGCGGCTCTGTGGGGAGGGGAATAACCACAGAGACACAATGAGAAAAAGGGGAACGTGTCAAGTCACAGCTAGATATTGAACATGGTCACATGATTTCAGAACAAAATTACTTTCTGAATAAAGCAGGTTAACTACAAAATGGACTTTCCCAACTCATCAGAATAAATAACAGTGGAATTTGCATTCTAAGGTTGAAAATGGGAGATTACAAACATGAGGTAAAACCAAAAATGGTCATCCTAGGCATGACATGTGGCTACAATCAGTTCTGGATGGGGATCATTCAGTTGCTTGGAGAATGACTGTGCTTTCGTGGTGAGAAGACGCAAACATTTACCCTGGCCCTCTTATCAGGCGGTTCTTAAGCGATTAACTGACGACATCAGCGACAGAGGTAGGTAACCACCACTTTGATGTGGAGTGGGCTTTTCCACCATGTTCCTTGTTGGCCACAGATCTAAGATCAGTTTCTTCCTTAATCCTTAGAGAAACCTGATTGTAAGCAAAAACTGACCTTAAGGACAATTTCGTCTGAATGCTCCTCACCCTAAATGCCCAAAATTATCTAATCCTCCCTGCCTTTATTTAGTACATGATTCATATCATTGTCTCTAATGTGTTTGTCCATATATTGTCTCTGTGCCAATTTGTTGTTTGTCTGAAGCAACGCTTTAACCCTAAATAGAATTCTAAGGACACAAGAAGTTCTTTGAAATTAAAATCCCCTCCACCAATCAATGCACATCTTTTTATTTTATTATGCCCTCACTCCTTGACCTCTAACCCCTGCTCACCTAGCGTGGTCGCAGTCCACCTTGCCTTTATAGCGGTCCAGGAATGCCATAGGTAGAGCGTGGTCTGCGATGGCTCGGGCAATAAACTGTCCCAGCATCTGTAGAGTTGGAGAGAGTTAAAGAATAAACCTACGGTATATGATCGGTTGGGTTTAAAGCAGCATGGCAAATTATCATTTGTCTTAAAGAAAATGTACAAAGACTGCATAACAAATGGCACCCTATTTATTCCTTATATAGTGCACTACTTCAGACCAGAGACCCATGGTCCCTGGTCAAAAGTAGTGTACTAAATGGGGAATAGAGTGCCATTTGTGATGAAGACAATGTATTTCCCCCCCAATCCAGTACCTGTGGAGCCTCTGGCGTGTCCAGCATAAGATCGGGCAGCTCTTTGAGGATTTTGTCGAAGGCGCGGGCCATGTCGGACTCCGAGAGCCCCTTGCCGACCAGGTCACGGAGCAGCCTAGAGGTGAGCTCCCGGTGGCTGGCCTTCCCCTCCAGAGACAGGGACACAGCCAGGCTGGAGAACTCGTACTTGTGGTGGCCCAGGTTTAGCTCCTTCAACAGCATCTGGGAGTGGAAGAGGGGGGTAGGGTACACACACAGTTAACGTGAAGTAAAATGATATGTCGGAACCCTGCGTGGTTGAGACAAAACAGTAAAAGAAAATGGATGCACCACCACCTAAAGGCTGCCTCAAATAACCAAACTCTTCCTCTTTTTAGTACAACATCAAACACTTACTTGGACCTCTTTTGTGTCCCCGTGCTGAAAGTACTCCTGTACAATGGGGTTGACGGTCTTCTCCAGTTCCCTCTCGTCCAGCTCTGGAACAACTGTTGCGTACACAGTGTCTCCCTTCAAAATTAAACAAGACATTATAGGTCAGGAATAGCCATCTAATAACACGGCCGGCCCGCTCATTAGGCAGGATTAGCCTGTAATCTGAAATGCTACTGGTGCATTTGTTAAGTCCAATGCAGCTGTTTTTATTTCAATATCAAACCATTTCTGGGTAACAATGAAGTACCTTACTGTGATTGTTTTCAATTAATGGTCAAATAAATAAATGGCTTAGCAAAGAGCAATTTTTCAAGCAAGAATTCTGCTAGATCTGTCCGAGTGGTGAGGCGAAAACGAATTTACTACATAGTGACGTCACCATGGAAGGCCAAAACTCCCTCCCACCAAAACAGGCAGAAATGTCAGGTGGTCTTTTCAAACAGTTTTTAAACTAAAAAAGGGCATATTCATAATTTGTACTATTCCAACCTTGGGTCAAAATGTATGTAAAACACAGGAAAATCACTGACTGCACTGGGCCTTTAAGGTATAGTGCAGGGGTCAATAACTGCCATCATATTTAGGCTGAATGGCCGGGATATGGCAAATGTAACAGCAGACAGCAGTTCTGCCGACATACAGTGTACTTCTAAAACTTTGAATATTAACACCCCAGTCGCTCCGGTGAAAGGTTTTTCTAAACAATACGAGCAGATGAGTGCCTTTGGCTGATTCCAGAGAAACAAGAAAAAGCAAACTTCCTCAGTGAGCAGGGCTTCAGGAAACTAGAGCGGAGAGTGAGACCTCTATTGTTTTGACCTGCGTTGAAGAGGGGAAAATATCACTAGAGGGAGGGAGGGTTTCAGCCATTACCCAATGCACTGACTCAACTTTCCTGTTTTCCCCTCCTGGTTTCAGAAGTATGCTTGACCTTTAAGAATAACCACAAATGTTCAGACTGCACCAATGACCTGTTCTGGTATTGTTGGAATACTTTAAAATATTCTGCAGCTCACTTATAGTAACCATTGATCTTACTTGATTGAATTTGATTACACCATTTAACTTCCACAGACCCAGCCGTGATTGATGAGTGATTACTTCCAGGAAGGGAGGAGGACCCATGGGTCAAACAGGATCCATGTGATCCTAACCACTCCCTTACGACACAAACCACCTAGCTAGTAGGGATCCCAGACACACTACTACTGGGATATACTGGAGAGCAGGCCTGTGTTTCAAGAGAATGTTACGTCCAAAAGGCATCATATTCCCTATATAGTGCACTACTTTTGACCAGGGCCAGGCCCATAGGGCTATGTGCTTTTAGAGGACAGTAGAGCTGCGCTCCAGTGTCACCAACTCTGTCCTAGTTATCTGCTGCCACAGGGCAACTGGCTCCAGTACTGTTTCTGAAACAGCGGCACTCAAGGCCAAACTGCAATTTGCACCGTTCTTTTTCTAGGTTTTTATCTCTTAAACAATAGCCTTGGAGGCACTTTCCCACTACATGGTTCAGTCACAGCGACCTCACTACACAGGATAGCAAAAAAAGTCTGCGACATTCACTTAACTGATGTGTTTAAAGTTAAAAAAAAATGTATTATAAGCAACAACCCTCAGACCAAAACAACTACAAAAAGAACCTGGCCCATAGTAGACCCCTCATCTAAGCAACTGTTGTCTTTGTAGTAACAGCGTGGGACACTGGTGTACAGGATTAGAGGGGTGCGTGCAGAGGCTCTATTGTATAGGTTGGGGTTGGAGAGCGCTCATGTGGTTTACACATGTACACCTCACCTGTGCAACCTCGTCGTAGTTGGGGTCCTTGACATCTGGTTCCTCTACCTCGTACACCATCCCGGCTGCTCCCCACACACCTTTACCCCCTGCGCCACCTGTAGTGTAAGGACCACATCAACATCAGCGCTAGTCAGTTAGCACTATAGACATGTTTAGAATATGGGTTTTGTGAACCCAGGGAGATTACTGCTCTATGATCAGTTTACCAGACTTTAATCCTAAACAAACTGTTATGGCCCCAGACCAAAACTAGCACTAGACCACCAGGGCTTAGAGTAGATTACTTCCATCTCAACCATTATTAGCCTAGCACAGACCTTTCTTAGGCAGGTCCCATTTAGTCTTCCATCTCAAAGGTTATTAGCATAGTTAGCATTATTAGCTGTTAGCCTAACATTAGCACATACCTTTCTTGGGCAGGCCACGGCCCTTGCCTGTCCTGGACTTGCGGTCGTTGGGGACGGGCACCTTGCCCTTGGGGCTGTCGCCGTCGGCCAACTCACCCGACAGCGACTCAGAGAGTGACTCGCTGCGGGATGACGATTTGCGCACACGCCGCTTGGCCTTGGCCTTGAGCCGTGCCTCGTGGAGCGCCTTCTCCTGTGGCGTCCAGTTGCCGTTCACCTCCGCCTCGAACGCAGCCTCGTCCTCATCGCCATAGGGATGGTCCACATCGTCGTCGAAGGATAACACCCCTGCAAATGGATACAAGGACAGGCAGTGAGTTTAAAAGGTGCAGTATGGAGTTTAATCAATTACATGTAAATATTAATAACATTGAACAGGCAGGACTGCACCCTGGTTGACTTAAATACATGTCTGCATATATTTTTTTATTAACTTCTTGTCAATATGGGGGCGCTGTTTCCACTTTGGAAAAAATCGTGCCCAAATTAAACTGCCTCGTACTCTATTCTAGATCATACAATATGCATATTATTATTACTATTGGATAGAAAACACTGAAGTTTCTAAAACTGTTTGAATTATATCTGTGAGTAAAACAGAACTCATTTGGCAGCAAACTTCCATACAGGAAGTGAAAAATCTGAAAACGAGGCTCTGTTTCAGGGCCTGCCTATTCAACTGGCTTTTATTTATCGATATGCATGCACTTCATGCGCCTTCCACTAGATGTCAACAGGCAGTGGAAGGTGGAATGGGGTGTCAAGCTTGATCTGAGGTCGAATAAGAGCTTTTGGAGTGACAGGTCCGGTATTTTCTTTGTCTTCGAAGGCGCGCTGGGGAGCTCGACATTGTCTTCTGAAAAGCGTTCGGTATACACGGCGAATATCTCCGGCTCTGATTTTATTTGATACATATGATAATAACATCATAAAGTAGGTTTTCAACCGAGTTTTATCAGTTTATTCAACGTTTATTGGGACTTTGAGTTTTCCGTTCTTTGCACCAAGAGAGGATGGGAATGTTAGCAACCTTGGCTAACATTGTGGCGCGAATTCGACAGAAGAAATGGACATTCTAAAACCAAACAACGATTTATTCTGGAAATAGGACTCCTTGTACAACATTCTGATGGAAGCTCAGCAAAAGTAAGAAAACATTTCTGATGTTATTTCGTATTTCTGTGTAAAATGTTGACTCCTATTCTCCGCCGTGTTGGTGAGTGCTGTCTCACAATAACGCAAGCTGTATGTTATGGTAAAGTTATTTAAAAAAATCTAACACAGCGATTGCATTAAGAACCAGTGTATCTTTCATTTGCCATACAACAAGTATTTTTATGTAAAGTTTATGATGAGTTCTTTGGTCAGATTAGGTGTGTCCAAAATATCTCCGGACATTCTGGGAAAATGTTGCTACGTATTCACAATGTATAACCACGATTTGCAGCTCTAAATATGCACATTTTCGAACAAAACATAAATGTATTGTATAACATGTTATAAGACTGTCATCTGATGAAGTTGTCCAAAGGTTAGTGATTCATTTTATATCTATTGCTGGTTTTTGCGAAAGCTACCTTTGCGGTGAATAAATGCCTCTGTGTGTTTGGCTATTGTGGTAAGCTAATATAATTCTATATTGTGTTTGCTGTAAAACACTTTAAAAAATCTGAAATATTGGCTGGATTCACAAGATGTTTATCTTTCATTTGCTGTACACCATGTATTTTTCATAAATGTTTTATGATGAGTGTTTAGGTATTTCACGTTGCTCTTTGTAATTATTCTGGCTGCTTTGGTGCCATTTTTGATGGTGGCTGCAATGTAAAACTATGATTTATACCTCAAATATGCACATTTTCGAACAAAACATAAATGTATTGTATAACATGTTATAAGACTGTCATCTGATGAAGTTGTTTCTTGGTTAGTGACTAATTTTATCTCTATTTTGTCGGTTTTGTGAAAGCTACCTATGCGGTGGAAACATGGTGAAAATATGCGGTTGTATGTTTGGCTATTGTGGTTAGCTAATAGAAATACATAGTGTTTTCGCTGTAAAATATTTTAAAAATCGGAAATTATGGCTGGATTCACAAGATGTTTATCTTTCATTTGCTGTATTGGACTTGTGATTATGAAAATTATATTATATGATATCCCTGTTCCGTTAGGCTAGGCTATGCTAGTCAGCTTTTTTGATGAGGAGGATCCCGGATCCAGGAGAGAGAAGCGGTAGAGGTTAAACATTATTTGTGCAGTTCCAGTGGCCACAGGGGAACAAAGACAGCAGAATGCACCTTTGACAACAGGAGGTATACATTTGGTTGTGTAGCCTACAATCAGTGTTGCAAATTATGGAGATGGATATTCAAAAGGTTTAGAGGTCTGTGGAAACATGACAACTATTTGAATGTCAACTGCCAGCACTTCTACTACAAATTACACAAGAAGAATCCGTAAGTATGAGAAACGTGTCCAGTCAGTCATGAGATAATAACTAAAGGATTACAGAGAGCCAGTCAGTCAAGGAAAATATTCAAATCTGGATGTTCAAAAGTGACTCATTTCCCTTACAGATAACAACGAATTCTCTCATACCTGCAATGTTATTTTTGCACCGTGGACAATGTCTAGTGTAAATTGAGACTGGTGGCTTTTTAATGGACAGGACACATGTTAACCTTTGAGAATAGCTTAAAGCGGCAATAACTTTTTGGGCAACATAGAAATGTGAGTTTTCGTTTCCACGGGGGCTGCTAGCTAAATATGCTAACAAGCGCAAACAAAAATAAACAAACTGCAAAGACAAGCAATCTAACTTATAAAAGGTATACATATATAGGTTGGAGGCTGTCATTTTTGTTAAGTTTGGACATTTACAAGCAAATGTGAATGAGAGACATTGAACAAAGTTGACACATGCTTGTCTGAAGGAAGAACAGTACTGGCTCTGGAGCAGCATGTGTACACGCTGTGTCTGTGTGGACTCTGGAGTCGTTAAGGCAACAGGCCTACCTGCTCTGCTCGGAAAAGAGGGGTGGGGGAGCAGATGGGCAGAGAACTGAGAGGAGAAAAAAACCGCAAGGAAATGAAGCTAGCAGCAGCTGTACAGATTTCTTAAACACGGCAGAAAGCTAACACTATGATGCCCCGTCTTCCTTATTAATTCAGCCACTTAGATAACAAGCCAAAAAAAACTACTTGCTACACTCCTGAGAGGCACTGCATCGCAGTGCTGAGGTGCCGCCCATGACCGGGAGCCCTATATGGCGACGCACAATTGTCCCAGCGTCGTCCGGGTTAGGGGAGGGTTTGGCCAGGGGATTTCCTTGACTCATCGCACTCGAGCAACTCCTTGTGGCAGGACAGGCGCCTGCAAGCTGACCTCGCTCGTCAGTTGAATGGTGTGGCTGGCTTCCGGGTTAAGCGAGCAGTGTGTTAAAACTTCTTATGGCTGCAATCCCGGTAACGGGATGATATGACAACAGCCAGTGAAAGTGCAGGGCGCCAAATTCAAAACGACAGAAATCTTATAATTAAAATTCCTCAGACATACATGTGTCTTATACCATTTTAAAAGGTAATATTGTTGTTAATCCCACAAGTGTCTGATTTCAAATATGCTTTTCAGCGAAAGCACTACAAATGATTGTTAGGTCACACCAAACCACAATAAGCACAGCCATTTTTCCAGCGAAAGATAGCAGTCACAAAAAGCACATAGAGATAAAATGAATCACTAACCTTTGATGATCTTCATCAGATGACACTCATAGGACTTCATGTTACACAATACATGCATGTTTTGTTTGATTAAATTCATATTTATATCAAAAAATCTGAGTTTACATTGAGGCGACAATATTCACTAAATGCAAAAACATCAAGTGACTTTGCATAGCCCATCGTTTCAACAGAAATACTCATCATAAATATAGATGACAATACAAGTTATACACATTGAATTATAGATATACCTCTCCTTAATGCAACCGCTATGTCAGATTTCAAAAAAACTTTACGGAAAAAGAAATGCACGCTATAATCTGAGACGGCGCTCAAAAACAGCATACCACAGCTGCAAGGATGGCGTCACTATAAACAATAAAATACATGATAAATATACCATTACCTTTGATAATCTAGATCAGAAAGCACACCAGGAATCCCAGGTCCACAACAAATGTTTGTTTTGTTCGAAATCCGTTATTTATGTCCAAATACCTTCTTTTGTTAGCGCGTCTGGTTTACATATCCAAACGCTAATTCTGGTCAGCGTTATATCATACAAAAACTTAAAAATGTGATATTACCGGTCGAAGAAACATTTCAAACTAATCAATCATTAGGATGTTTTTAACATATAGCTTCAATAAAGTTCCAACCGGAGTATTCGTTCTTGTCTGCGTGAGCAATGGAACGTCAGTGGCTTGCATGAAGAAAAAGCATGGTAAGGAAATGGCTGCTTGATGGACACCTGACTGATTCTGCTCTCATTCTCTCCCACAACATCATAGAAGTCTCATTGAAATTTCTATTGATTGTTGACATCTAGTGGAACCCCTTGGCAGTGCAACATCATTAATAGCTCAAGTGGATTTCTTTAGGGACTCTGGTGAATACACACAGGCTCAGATTTCTGACTTCCTGTTTTGATTTCAACTCAGAATTTTGCCTGCCAATATGAGTTCTGTTAATCTCACAGACATCATTCAAACAGTTTTAGAAACTTTGGAGTGTTTTCTATCCAATACTAATAATACTATGCAAATATTAGGAACTATGACTGAGGAGCAGGCCGTTTGATATGGGCACCTTTCATCCAAGCTACTCAATACTGCCCCTTCAGCCATAAGAAGTTTTAAACACCATCCCGTGGTCATTTCCAAATACCCCAGTATACCGCCCATGAATGGAAATAGTGGAGCGATTTCTGCATATTGCACCTTTTAAACCAACAACCACAAAGTGCTTCACATCAGACACAGTTCTGCCATGTCAAAAATGTGGCCGTGTCTATTTGTGTGCTGTACTGTAGCTTTAAAAAAAGGGTCCATCTGAAGTCCATCAATTTTGTGACTTTAAATTAATTACATGTAACCATTTGAATCTTGAATATAACCTATAAATGCCTCATGAGCTTAGTTGAACTGTCCTATCCCATCAGAATCCAAAACATGCGCTTGTTTTACTCCAATGTTCGTAAACAAACACTGTATAGCCTCAAAACATAACTAGTCCTTGCATTGATAGCTCAGTCTATACATTTGAGTGGTTCCCTTTCTCCAGCCCATCCCTCAGCTTTTTAGTCCAACAGTGGCAGGGAGTTCTTTGTTGTTTAAACTGCTGATTGCTGCTTTAACAAAATGCAATGTTATCAACTGCACGATCGAATGGGGCCCTACAGAGTTTAAGAGTTTAACTAATTTAACTGCTTAGACCCATAAAGCCAGAATCATAAAAATGTGTCTTAATGGTAAACAGTCCAGCTTTAGACTAGGCCTATACCTTCCTCTGTCAACAGTGTCGAGCCTCCGCCCTATTTTACGATAAAGCCTTATTTTATCAGGTCAACTCAAGAATGGGGTGAACGGAGGTCAGTTCTGATCAATATTGGTCTGTTAAGCATAACCCATAAGTCCTATCTGCTTTTAAAGGGTTTGCATTCTAGTGTTAACGACTAGCCAATGGTTTGGTCAACGATAGCGCTTCAATCTCTCCAGTTCTAACATCAACAACACGTCAGCTCAAACAGCAGAGCATGCTCAGGCCCTGTGGGACGTTACCAGCTGGTGGCTGCTCACACTACATAGCTTAATAAGGTGATTTACAGAGGCAAGTCCACACATACACAACATATGTAAACCAAAACGCGCCTAATAGTCTACACCCAAGTCTCGAAACACCTTTGAGCTACAACAACAGACCAGGAGAGAGATAATTACATGCATTATGCCGATCACAGTAAGACACACTGCCTTACTACCCCAAGCATAGTTGGCCCACTTCCATATATTAAACAGTTGTGTGGCGACCCTTTTAGCAGGCACACGGTAGCCTGTGCACACAGAAGACTCAAAGGCCTCTGCCCTTACAACACCAGGGAAGCCCACTAATCCTAGTTTATTATGGACACGGACCACACACACACTCTCCTGCACTCACCAGCCATTCAGCCCACAGGTGCAGTAGCTAGTTAAGACTGTTAGAGGATTAACAAAAAAAAATTATTCCCTCGTATGGAGCCAGGGAAAAGGACAAGTCCGTGTACAGTAAGCATCTTGTGGGAACAATAACAAATGGAGTTGAAGTGGAGCCCTAGTAGTGGTGAGGGCAAGCAAAGGGCATATGGGGGGGGATGCTGACGTGGGGGCTTTTTCAATCCTCCTTGTCGCTAATCCTCAGCATGGGTCTTACTACATATGGCAGTGTTGGGCCCACAGCCAGTCAAATGACCCCTCAAGAGGAGCAGGAATTTCTAAGGGTGTAACGAATACCCCAGAGCCCTCCTACAAAGCCCACCGCCGAGCCCTAAGAGGAGGTATGGCCCTATAGATTACAGGGACAAGGAGGGCGGCCCAACCACAGAGCAGATCCAGCACTGACTGGAGTGGAGCTAGCACCAGCCAAACTACTTTTACTTGCCATGAGTGCTGTGTGCGCCTAAATCCAAAACGGCAACCTGTTCCCTAGATATTGCACTACTTCTGAGCCCATCGGGCCCGGTTTAAAAGTAGTGCACTTTGGGACAAAGCCTGTGTACCTGCTCTCCTAGAAGGGCTAGATGAGCCAGGACCCCACGGGTACGTCAATCATTCAAATGAGCTAGTGGTCAGTGATGCGTTTTGTACATGGAACAAGTGAAGAGGATTCCTACAGGGTGTAAAAGGTGTAACAGATTGCTGTACAGTATGCACATACACAGGAAGTGTCCTCGCTCTCTGATTCTAAACACAAGCGTGGGCCGGCCTACCATTGGTCAGAACCACTCCCTGGGCATGCAAAGCTGTAAACAACTGACCAAGTCTCTCGTCCTCCTCCAACTCCCTTCAAATAAACACATGCCAGAGCAGTAAATTAGGGAAAGACCAATGTCAGCCAGCCAAAAACAGGCCTGGCCAATTGGAAAAAGGAAGAAAAGGAGGAGCAGAGGAAAATAGGGTTCTGCCAAGTCAAGCATTGCAAACCCGAAAAACAAAATGTGCTACCTAACAAGCAAAGGTAACCTTATACCTCTCTAATTAGCTAGTACTGGCCACATGCCCTTTGACATTTATAATGCAGTGATCTGTGGTCTGAGCCATGTAGGTTGTCACTGACTGTATAGGGAACTGAACGTGCTAGAAACTAGTTTCTCTACTTCAGTGTGGTTTGTTTTTTAACATTTTTTTTTAGTAAGTGTCTATCATAGGCAGCCTAGCTGTATGGAGAAGTGCTTCTGTATACTTAAGTGTCCAGATATGTCCTTTGAAATGTTTGAATCCGTCGACTGTATTGCGATTTGTGAATTCAAAAAATGTGAGTGGCAAGTTTCTGCATGGCGATGACTGATGCAAATAAGACCGGTCCATTCTGCGCTCTGTATTTAATGCAGACTTCCCCACCAGCACTCAGACAATAATATTACTAGCTCATAGGCTACACCCCCCTCAGTCTGAAACTCCTTTTCTCTCAATCACTCCTCTTTAAGGTATTACAGTAACCTTAGTAAATTAACCAGAATAAAAATAACACTAAACAGCAGGGCAGACAGCAGATCCTCCTAAAAGCTTTGGGCTTGATCCAGGTCAGCGGGGAACTTTGCTGTCAAAAACAACCCCTTGTATTCCTGTGTTAGTAGCCAGTAGGCTACATGGGTAATCGTGAGATTAACTCCCACTATAACTGTAAATGGTATTCAGTTGGCCTGTGTGTGTGTGAACTTTTTAATGAAATTAGGATCTCTAACAAACTGTCGTCGTCCCCCCTACACAAAATTCACACTGCAGCTGGCTTGCCTGCCCTCTCTCTACACTAATGTTGTGAGTGTGTGTTCAGTCTGTCACGTATAGAATATCCTAGCCTACTCATTGGTGATAGGCTCTGCTTTACTGACGTTGCGAGACATTGCAAGCCAGGAAATTCCATTCCATTGCGAGATACAGCTTTTGATTGCTGATATAGGCCTAGTACACGGTCCTGATTCAGTCTGTCTGGTGGCCGAGCCTAGGAGCTTAGAGCGTTGGGCCAGTAACCGAAAGGTTGCTGAATCTAAACCCTGTGCTGACATGGTAAAAATGTTGTTCTGCCCCTTTACAAGGCAGTTAACTTCTTATGGCTGAGATCCCGTTAACGGGATCGACTTAACAGCCAGTGAAAGTGCAGGGCGCCAAATTCAAACAGAAATCTCATAATTAAAATTCCTCAAACATACAAGTATTTTACACCATTTTAAAGATAAACTTTTTGTAAATCCAGCCACTGTGTCCGATTTCAAAAAGGCTTTACGACGAAAGCACACAACGATTCAGAAACTTTTCCGCTAGGAATCGACTCATCTTTCTACTAAATGTCTTGGTAAGTCACAGTATTTAACTAACTTTTTAAAGTACTTTTTTAGGAAAGAGTGGTCGGTGAGCAGGCAGCAGGCTAGCTGCGCGCAGGCAGCTCAAGATAATTTTATTGACAGTTCTGGTCGCCTAGTGATGGACGGCATTCCTTTCAGAAGCGGCATTCCTTTACAGACAAGTAAAATAGTTTCGAAGTGCCACTGAACGGGTATCTCCAGAGAAGGTTTCGTGTCGTCGTTAAAAATCCATAGTGTACACTTGTAGTAGCCTAGTTCCATTCAAGGGTATATGACTGCGGTAGATAACCTCATTGCCCGGCCTTAGCGGTCCTACATACGTAACAGGACCATTATTCTGCATCGGGAATTGACATGGGATTTTAAGACTTTTTTACATCACATTTTAACGGAAAAAAATCATGTAAAAAATGTTCAGTTTAAATGTTAAGCAAAATTGTTAATTTGTCACAACCCTAGTGTGTGTACACTTGGCACTGGCTTGGACGTGGTGAGAGGCTGGGTCACTGGAGCTGGGAGAATTGACCCAGTTCCAGTTGTAATGGCTGCTTTGTATGAGGTGATAGTGGCAGTTCAGTAAAGTCACTCACAGCCAAACAGATTGGAGTCAGTGGGGTAATGGACGCAAAGTAGGTTTGGAAAAACTCCGTAAACTTTCTCAAAACTCCTGGTTGGAAGATTAATAGAATCAGGAAGGAATAGGCAAGAAATCTAGGAATCCTCCAACCAGGATTTCTAGAAAACCTGAGGATTTTGGTTAACTTCTTATGGCTGGGGGCAGTATTGAGTAGCTTGGATGAATAAAGTGCCCAGAGTAAACTGCCTGCTACTCAGGCCCAGAAGCTAAGATATGCATATTATTAGTAGATTTGTAATAGATTAGATTATTAGTAGACTCATATGGCAGGCAAAAACCTGAGAAAAAAATCCAACAAGGAAGTGGGAAATCTGAGGTTTGTAGGTTAAGTCTTTGCCTATCCAATATACAGTGTCTATGGGGTCATATTGCACTTCCTAAGGCTTCCACTAGATGTCAGTCTTTAACCTTGTTTCAGGCTTCTACTGTGAAAGGGGAGAGAATAAGAGCTGATTGACTAAGGTCTGGCAGAATGCCATGAGCTCAGTCAGGCGTACGCCTGTGAGGTAGCTGCGTTCCTTTTCATTTCTAAAGACAAAGGAATTGTCCGGTTGAAACATTATTGAAGATTTATGATAACATCCCAAAGATTGATTCTATACATCGTTTGACATGTTTCTACAAACTGTAATGGAACTTTTTGACATTTCGTCTGCCCTGCGCTTCGTCAATTTGAATTTGTGAACTAAACGCGCGAACAAAAAGGAGGTATTTGGATATAAATTATGGACTTTATTAAACAAAACAAACATTTGTGGAACTGGGATTCCTGGGAGTGCATTCTGATGAAAATCATCAAAGGTAAGTGAATATTTATAATGCTATTTCTGACTTCTGTTGACTCCACAACATGGCGGATATCTTTATGGCTTGTTTGGGCTCTGAGCGCTGTACTCAGATTATAGCATAATGTGCTTTTTCCGTAAAGTTTTTTTGAAATCTGACACAGCGGTTGCATTAAGGAGAGGTGGATCTTAACTTCTTAGAACTAGGGGGCGCAGTTTTCACTTTTGGCTAAAAAGGCGTACCCATTTGAAACTGCCTATTTCTCAGCCCCCAAAACTAGAATATGCATATAATTAGGATGCATATAATCAGATTAGGATAGAAAACACTCTGAAGTTTCCAAAACTGTAAAACTTTTGTCTGTGAGTTAAACAGAACTGATATTGCTGGCGAAAACCTGAGAAAAATCCAACCAAGAAGTGGCCCTGTTTTTGAGACCTCTGTTCCCATGCTTTCCTATTGCCCATATAAAGGGATATCAACCAGACTTCTTTTTCTATGTCTTCCCTAAGGTGTCAACAGCCATAGTTTCAGGCTTCTATTTTGAAGAATGAGCGTGAAAGGGCACATTGCGTAAGTGGATAGGTGGGGGCTCTGAGTGATTTTTGCGCAAAAGTGAAAGGCAGCCATTGTTTCTCTCGGTCCTAGTGAAAAGCCAACTGTCCCGGTTGATTTATTATCGAATAGATATTTGAAAAACACCCTGAAGTTGGATCAAAAACAACGTTTGACATTTCTGTGGACATTATGGATATAATTTGGATTTTTTTCCGGCGTTGTCGCGAACGCTTTTTCCGGTGGATTCCTGGGCATAACGCAGCAAACAAACGGAGGTATTTGGATATAAAAAATATCTTTATGGAACATAAGGAACATTTGCTGTCTAACTGGGAGTCTCGTGAGTGAAACCATCCGAAGATCATCAAAGGTAAACGATTAATTTGATTGCTTTTCTGATTTTTGTGACCAAGTTACCTGACGCTAGGTGTTCTTATTGTTTTGTCGAGCGATCGATACATTTACACAAATGCAAGTATTGCTTGCGCTGTAAAGCATAATTTCAAAATCTGAGACGACAGATGGATTAACAAAAGGCTAAGCTGTGTTTTGCAATATTGCACTTGTGATTTCATGAAATTATATTATATAGTTTGCGCTAGGCTACGCTATGCTAGTCAGGGTTTCTGATGACAAATATCCCGGATGGGTAGTCCAGGTCATAAAGTTCCATGTCTAATACTTGTATCTTTTATCAATGTTTATTATGAGTATTTCTGTAAATTGAAGTGGCTCTCTGCAAAATCACCGGATGTTTTGGAAGCAAAACATTACTGAACATAACGTGCCAATGTAAACTAAGATTTTTGGATATAAATATGAACTTTATCGAACAAAACATACATGTATTGTGTAACATGAAGTCTGATGAGTATCATCAAAAGGTTAGTGATTAAATTTCTCTTTCTGCTTTTTGTGACTCCTCTTTGGCTGGAAAAATGGCTGTGTTTTTCTGTGACTAGGTGCTGACCTAACATAATCGCATGGTATGCTTTCGTCGTAAAGCCTTTTTGAAACCGGACACTGTGGTGGGATTAATAACAAGTTTCTTTAAAATGGTGTATAATACTTGTATGTTTGAGGAATTTTAATTATGAGATTTCTGTTGTTTGAATTTGGCGCCCTGCACTTTCACTGGCTGTTCGCATATCGATTCCATTAACTTCTTACGGCTGAAATCCCGTTAAGTTACCAAAGTTTTGCAACCCTCACATGATGAAATGCATTCAAACTGCTGTCCGACATGGCCGTGTTCAGTGTGGAGAATTTGTTTTCAAACTGGGTGAAAGGGGGAGATGCTACTACCTGGACCTGCATCACAAATTGATTTCTGTTGCTAAATGTATTTATATGATGTGCCCTGCTGAACACGAACAAGCACTCTGGGGCTTGATTTGGGACAATCAGACTTATCTGGTGTGTTGTTACAAATTGGGTTAAGGAGGGAGAGGGAGGGGTGTGGTTGGTTGTTGGTTCTGTCCTGGAGGGGTTCAATAGGTAGCAAATGTTCCTGATAGGGAATATGGTGCCATTTCGGGCAGGCCATATCTTTTCCCAGCTGTGTTTGTTTTCGGTCCTCAGTTGAAATTAAGCGTCCGTTTCAGTGTAGTGCACGCTCCATTATGCTTTACTTTCATCCTATATTTACCTCAGGACTACTACCTATATAAATGTTCTTACAGGTAGTACCCTACAATGCTGCTAAAATAACACTGCAGCCTATCATTAATACTCTATAGGCAGGTTGCTGCTCCATTCAAAAGCTGGGTTACGTTCCACACTCGCGTCAGATAATCATAAAGTAAGAGACATGCCAAAGCAAGTATATTATCAGAATGTCAACACAAACAAGTAATTAAAATGCAATTTGTTCCAGTTGCTGCTAGGCTATATGTAAGCGGTGGTGTGGACATTGCAGCATTTCAGGGGTGAAATAATTTCACTGACAGTTGTGTTGAACTCAATAGGCCTTTGTTTGCGGGAGGGTTTTTACTCCAACCCACACAAAGGCGTCTTTGACAGGGAGTGTTATCACCACAGCAGCTGAGCTGTTTAACCAAGCGCGACAGGCCTTCCTCGAGTAGACTTGGGCTAACAGAGTTCATATGGAAGAGCAACAGCCCATATGTGCAGCTGTTTTGACCACTATGACTCAAGCATGGAGTGTACCATTAAAGTGCACATTCCTGGCACTCTCTTATCTTACATATTGGGTGGGGGGGGTGGGGGTTGTATTATGTACTGGTGTGTTTTCTTACAATATTTTCAGTAGATCTGAGTGATTAAACCCAACAACAACAAAAAGTTATTAAACAACTAATTGGACAAATTCGGTTCAATTACTTGAATTCCATTTTTTTGTGAGCCCAACACACCGTTTCTTTCAGGAGAGAAATCATGCCAAGACCTATGTGGGACGCTGGGCTGAGGGGAGTATTGGTTTTTATTTAAAAGAATATTCAGCCTAGGTCAGCACAACAATGTGGTAATTAACTACAATTGACCATAATCCACTGCGCCCGTTTTCTGTTTGATTGCTACCGCATGCGCAGAGATGACTGAGGAATGAAAAATAACACTAGTTAAATAAAAAGCAAGTAATATACACAACTGAATTTGTATTATTTCATAGTCATAAAAAAAAAAAAAGAGTAAACAAATGACTTAAAGCACTAATTGCTAAGCAACACTTTTTTGAGAAATTCCAATGTATGTACTTTACAAAAGGCAATAACGTGAGTATTTTCACACGTGACACTAGAATGAAATCCTGGGTTTAATTATGCTTTACAATTTTCACTGAATTGTAATCATTATTTTAATCCTTAATCCTATTTTAATCCAGATATTCCAGATATTCCAAGTAGGAACTGTAGGTTGGTTTTAGTAATACTGAACAAATTACACAATTGCAACCTGATCTCCAAACCATAATCTATATGCTATAAATAAAAAGGGCATCCATTTCACATTAGTACATTAAGCACATGCATTACGTCAAGTATTTCTATTGGTCCATATAGCGAGCTATACATGCCCACGTCACTAATCTTGTAAGGCTTGATGCTGCATTAGTAACCAAGTGGGAAGTGAGAATTTCCCACCATAGAGTTAGATAGGACTCTAGATAGATAAAACCCAATTTGGCATGGACATTGCCCTTGAGAGCTTCCACCATTTTAAATTGTGGACTGGGTGGGCCTTCCTATCGGTGAAGGATCACATGACTCCATCCAGGTCATCAGCCAATGAATTATACACGTGAGCAAACGTTCCATAAATATAGGTAGCATTAAATCACTAACCTTGTTTTCCTTATCTACTACTTTTGAGTTGGCAGTACACACCCTTGCAGTTTTTTGCCAACTCAAAAGTAGTAGATAAGGAAAAGTACTACTTCAAAAAGGAGATTGCCGCACTGGCGTTGCCCGTGCGCTCAGACGCCATAAAGGGACATGTAAAGATGATATTCATCAGTCTTTACCACATAAGACGGGGGGGAAAAAAACATTTGAACGGCCCTCCAACTGGTAATTCCTTGTGGGAAACTTATTTATCGTCGCTGAACTCCGACTTCTCCCACATGGCGACCTCTGACGTCACCTACTAAGGAAATTACCTTGATAAATGCAACTACAATTTTTTTTAATGCAATCTATTCATACGGTTTTTGAACACTATCATTTGTTTACAAGCCTGATAGCTGTACTTTTAGTTTATGGTTGACACAGCTTGTTGGCCATTAGCCAAATTGGGTGTTTCTCAATGAGTTCAAAGCATGCAAATGCATCCAACTGGTATTTACGACTTGAAATGGTAAATGACCACCTCCCACTTGGAGCTGAAGGATGACCGACTAGTTTCCCCACTAGTATCTACCAGTTGGAAGGCCGTTCAAATAGATTTTTCCCAGTTGTATGTGGCAAACAGAGAATGATAGAGATATCATCTTTGTATATGTCCCATTATGGCATCTGTGCTCACACAGACAGCGTGATTGAGGCCATCTCCATTTTGTAGTCAATTTTCTTCTATTACGAGTTGGCAAACAAACTGAAAGGGTACATAGAGGTCGACAGATTATGATTTTTCAACGCCGATACCGATTATTGGAGGACCAAAAAAATCCGATACCGATTAATCTGCCGATTTATATAAAAAATAAAAAAAATGTATTTGTAATAATGACAATTACAACAACACTGAATGAACACTTATTTTAACTTAATATAATACACCAATAAAATCAATTTAGCCCTAAATAAATAATGAAACATGTTCAATTTGGTTTAAATATTGCAAAAACAGTGTTAAATGGGCCTAGACAGCTGCCTTGGGGAATTCCTGATTCTACCTGGATTATGTTAAAGAGGCTTCCATTAAAGAACACCCTCTGTGTTCTGTTAGACAGGTAACTCTTTATCCACAACACAGCAGAGGGTGTAAAGGAATAACACAAGTTTTGCCAGCAGCAGACTATGATCGATAACGTCAAAGGCCGCACTGAAGTCTAACAAAACAGACCCCACAATCTATTTATCATCAATTTCTCAGCCAATCATCAGTCATTTGTGTAAGTGCTGTGCTTGTTGAATGTGGTGCCATCCTCCTCTATAAGGCTGTTGAAAGTTTGTCAATTTGTTTACTGTAAAAATAGCATTGAATCTGGTCAAACAATTTTTTCTAAAAGTTAACTAAGGAGTGGTAACAGGCTGATTGGTCGGCTATTTGAGCTAGTATATGGGGCTTTACTATTCTTAGGTAGCGGAATGACTTTTGCTTCCCTCCAAGCTTGATGGCACGCACTTTCTAGTAGGCTTAAATTGAAGATGTGGCAAATACGAGTGGCAATATCGTCCGCTATTAACCTCAATTTTCCATTCAAGTTGTCAGACCCCGGTGGCTTGTCATTGTTGATAGACAATCACTTTTCCACCTCTTCCACACTAACTTTACGGAATTTAAAATTACAATGCTTGTCTTTCATAATTTGGTCAGATATACTTGGATGTGTAGTGTCAGCATTTGTTGCTGGCATGTTATGCCTACATTTGCTAATCTTGCCAATGAAAAACAATCATTAAAGTAGGTGGCAATATAAGTTGGTTTTGATGAATGAGCCATCTGTTTCAATGAATGATGGAGCTGAGTATGCCCTTTTTCCCAGAATTTAATTTAAGGTCCTCAAAGCTTTTTAACCATCATTCTTTATTTCATTTCTTTGTTTCATTGTGTAGTTGTGATAAAGGATGATTAGAGCTCGTTTACAAATCCGTCCCATTCAACATAATGAATGATGTTCAATGTCATACACGTATTTAACTAATATGCATAAACGTTATTTGGATGTTCGTTGAAGTATTTTTCAAGTAGCCCAATAAAAATGGTATTGCAACGGATTGCGCTTCTAGTAAGGGGGCGTGGTGTTGTTTGACAACATGAACATTGAGTTCGTCGTTTGACCGCATGCTTATGCAAACAAAGGGGTTTGTCAGGGTATTTAGCATTTAATCAAATTTCCGAGATTGATTAAAAACATATAGCATTGGCCAAAAATGAAAGCACTGTTGCATCAATGTTTATGGACATTCCAGACAAGAGGTACAGGAAATGTGTTCTTCAAAGCAGTAACGTTAATCACAAAACATCCCTTAATACAAATAAATGTGTAGGCAAATGTCCGTAATTTAAACATTTGACAGGACAGTATATAACTGCTAGTGATTGATTGCGCAACAACGGTGTACTACAGCATGTTGATTGGCGAAAGGCTAACGTATCTGGCTAGCCAGTTAGGTAACAAGATGTAAAGAGGAAAGTACTGCACTGCAAAAACACGTTTCGAATGGGTTAAATATTAGAGGACGTGTTCACATATGCCCAGCAAGACAATGGGTCCATAAAAAACTTTACATACTCAAATATGTCGTTCAGCAATTTGTGAGTTGGCCGTCGAACTAACTTGCTATCTAGCTTCATTGCTAACTGGGCTCGCGCTAGTACAAGTGCTCGAGCACGAGAGCACATGGTGGAGTGTGGCTGGAACTGCAACCCAACCCTTTGAGACAATAGCGAAGTGGGCAAACATGTTTTCCTCGTTCAAGCCAAACGACTTACTGCCTTGAAATAAGCGTGCATTCGTGCATATGCTATTCAAATAACTCACCATCATGCTTTTGAACGGTGGTCCATGTCTCCCCTTCAGTCGCCATGGCGCTGTCTTGAAATGGTTGTTTACCGTTTAATAGCAATCCCCACCGTTTGGTCTGTCATGAAAACAAATAGCAGAAACGTGCAAAACAGCGTGAACAAACAAAATGTGCATCTAATGTATACATTGATGTTATGCACATGCATGGCGAAAATTGTGAGAACGTTAATCCTCACCCTTAGACAGTTTGCTTGCTCGCGCTATATAACGTCAGCTATAATACCCCCAAAATATGAAATGCAGTAACAAAATTAATGTCAAATAAATTCGACACTTTCTTTTTATTAAAGTAATATATAACTACTACTCCTTTCACAATAAATCTGACAAGAGCATGAGAAATCTGATGAGCAAAGAGAACTAGTCCGTGCACATTTCAGCAACGACCTGAAAAATAAACAAAGTCTGTTTTTAACTTTGGAAGGTCTGTCTTAATATCACGTGAAGAAAGCGCGAGCGGGGAGTGGTTAATACATGGGCAAGTCCTTATCTGTTCTGGCCAATCATTTGGGGTTAGTGTTATCCGAGATCCTTGGGACGTCCCTACCCTAAACCCTAAACTTAACCCCTACCTTTACCCTAATCATAACGGTACCTAACCGTAACCATTTTTTATTTCAACTTCAATGTGGTAGGGTCGTCCCATGGAACCGAGATTGCAAGGACCAATCATACAGCAGTAGAATATAGATAGGACAATGGAGGTCATAGATTTACAATCACAAGCAACAATCGATACATTTCATGAAGCTTGACCATACTCCTCATAGCACGTTTCAATGCTGTTGAAAATGTTTACCTTATGGTGTTCTAGCAACATTACACCACAAAATAATTATCTGCTTGCATTTGTAAAAAAGGAATGAATCCTATGTATGAATGACCAGGGCAGCTTTAATTTGCATACAAACGTAATAACACATAATCATATGCTCTGATGTACACACACAATTGCCTTTAGTACAACTGAGTAAGGCACATTAAATGCAAAGCCTGCATAGCTGCATTCTCATTTCTAACAAATAGCTCCAGTGGCAAATGTGAGTGAGGTATGGCTTCCTCTTCCTTCACAGTTGGATTGGGGTCAGAGTCAGAGTCTGGTTAATTTCCAATATATTTTATATAAACACAAAAAATCTAGCTAAATGTTTATCAAATCCATATAAACAATTGCTTCATTTAAGTGAATTGGAGTCAATTTAGCCCTGGTCATGGACCACAGTCCCACTGCTCTACAGCCTGATCTGAGCAAAAGCTTGCTCCCTGTTTTGCACCTAGGGGCCAATGACAGGAAAGGACCCAGGGTACAAACATTCAGTGAGCTCTGGCTGCGTGGCCCTTACACAGCTTTATCGACTCTGTTTACTTGGAGAGCCACAGAAGTATAAAACGTGTAGCCATTGGTGCTTCAGAGACAAAGATGGGTGAAGCTAACGCCTCATTGGGAAAGAGAGGAGTACACGAAAGGTGGCCAATTGGGATGTCACAAAGGGGGTGAAGGAGTAACTAGGCAAGGGTTGATGTGGGTATTTTTCTTCCTCTTTCCAGAATTCACTTATCCCCAAATCCCTTCCCCTGCTGACTGATAACAACAAGAGCGGGCCTTGGAGCTGAGAGAGAGAGTGTTGACTCAAATATTATATCCAGTTAATGTGGGATATGAGGATATAAAGGTATAAGGAGATCGCCCCTACACTTTACCCATGCGGCCCAGAAAAGATCCTGGTTAAAATGTTTAAAATTATAAACTGTAAGAAAAAAAAAAGTATATTGAAGCAAAAGCGTGTGGCTAAATTATTTCTAAAAGTTTTGATTAAACCCTCAACATGTACCTAATTTTAAGTTATCTTTTACCCCTTGGAGGGAAAAAAACCCCAACAAAAAACAACCTAACAAATACATGATGAGGTGGCTGAGTGGTGAAGGCGATGGATTGCTAATCTATTGTGAATCCCATCCTTGTCGGTGGAAGTAATTTTAATGTAGGTGTTGTAGCTAAATTACTAAGTGTAAATGGCAAATAATGGTATCTCTCTACTACCTACTCTCCCTCAGGAGGCTGAAAAAATGCTGCTTGGCCACTAAGTCCATCACAAACTTCTACAGATGCAGCACTGAGCGCATTCTGTCAGGCTGTATCACCGCCTGGTACGGCAACTGCATTGCCAGCAACCGCAGTGCTCCCCAAAGGGGGGTGCGGTCCAACGCATCACCAGGGGCACACTGCCCGCCCGCCAAGACATCTACAGGACCTGGTGTCACAGGAAGGCCAAGAAGATCATCAAGGACTTCAACCACCTGAAGCACAGCCTGTTCACCCTGCTAGGATCTAGAACAGTGATTCCAAACCTTTTTCGGTTACTGTACCACCAACTGATTTTTGCTCCAACAGGAGTACCCCTTAAGTACCCCCTAATGTGCATTTTACCAGTAAGTGTATGGTCTCATGAGTCTTCTCAAGTACCCCATGTGGATAGGCTCAGTACCCTTGGTTGGGAAGCACTGATCTAAAAGACGGAGACAGTACAAGTGTATCAAAGCTGGGACCAAGAGACTGAGAAACAGCTTCTATCTACAGGCCATCTGACTGTTAAACATTAATCACTAGCTAGCCTCCGCCCGGTACCCTGCCCTGAACCTTAGACACTGTACTCTGCCCTGCACCTTAGACTGCTGCCCTATGTACATAGAGTCATTGAACACTTGTCACTTTAATACTGTATTATAGTCAGGGCTCGTCCTATATATATATATGTATATATATGGATTTTAAATGACTGGAAATACAGATATGTATCTGTTGGTCACAGCTACCATAAAAACAAAGGGCGTGGATCAGAAAACCATTCCATATTTGGTGTGACCACCATTTGCCTCATGCAGCGCAACACATCTTCTTCGCATAGATGGGTGGTGACATGTCTAGTGAGTATGCAGTCCATGGAAGAACTGGGGCGTTTTCAGCTTCCAGGAATTGTGTAAAGATCCTTATGACATGGGGTCGTGCATTATCATGCTGACACGGGAAGTGATGGTAGCGGATGAATGGCATGGCAATGGGCCTCAGGATCCCATCACGGTATCTCTGTGCATTCAAATTACCATCGATAAAATGCAATTGTGTTCATTGTCCGTAGCTTATGCCTGCCCAAACCATAACCCCACCGCCACCATGGGACACTCTGTTTACAAAGTTGATATCAGCAAACTGCTCCCCCACACGACGCCATACACACTACACTGTCTGCCATCTGCCCGGTACAGTTGAAACTGGGATTCATCCCCGAAGAGCACACTTGTCGTCCTCACCAGGGTCTTGACCTGACTGGAGCTCAGCGTCGTAACCGACTTCAGTGGGCAAATGCTCACCTTCGAATGGCACTGGCACACTGCCAGTGCCATTCGAAGGTGAGCATTTGCCCACTGAAGTCGGTTACGACGCTGAGCTCCAGTCAGGTCAAGACCCTGGTGAGGACGACAAGCACGCTCATGAGCTTCCCTGAGATGGTTTATGACAGTTTGTGCAGAAATTCTTTGGTGGCTGGTCTCAGACATTCCCGGAGGTGAAGAAGCCAGATGTGGAGGTCCTGGGCTGGCGTGGTTACATGTGGTCTGCGGTTGTGAGGCTGGTTGGACGTACTGCCAAATTCTCTAAAACGATGTTGGAGGTGACTTATGGTAGAGAAATTAACTTTACATTCTCTGGGCAACAGCTCTGGTGGACATTCCTGCAGTCAGCATGCCAATTGCACTGTGGTGTTGTGTGACAAAACTGCACATTTTAGAGTGGCCTTTTATTGTCCCCAGCACAAGGTGCATCTGTGTAATGGTCATGCTGTTTAATTAGCTTCTTGATATGCTACACCTGTCAGGTGGATGGGTTATCTTGGCAAAGCATAAACGCTCAATAACAGGGATGTAAACAACATTTGAGAGAAATAAGCTTTTTGTGTGTATGGAACATTTCTGGGATATTTTATTCAGCTCATGAAACATGGGACCAACACTTTACATGCTGTGTTTACATTTTTGTTCAGTGTATAATATACATAAAATGCATCCTCCAATTGCAACGTCTGCCTATGCCCATATATATTCTCTTAAGAACAATATAAAGCCTTCCTATATTTTGTTTCAATGGAATCACATTCTGCCTAGTGGCGCGCGCGGTTGAGTTTTGGCCACATGAGAAAAAAGTGTGACTATTCAGCTAACCATCCTAAAATCTCATAAGAAATTAGGTGGTGTTATTGGTGTAACAGTAACGTTTTATACAATATTATTATATGTGTTTCTGTTATGTAGAATACTAATGAATCAGTATGTGATCTTCCAAGGCGTTGATTCAGCTTTGATTTAACTTTACTCACACCATTGTATGTGGTGGAGAGACACTCGGGTGTGCTCCAGCAGCACGAGAGACCACATGTGTGACTGTTTTATGAAAATCTGGGAATATTTGGCCAAAGAAACATTTCTGGTTGGTCTCACGGAATGTAAAACAGTTAGGAAGGGATATTTAAAAAACGAGATTGAGTGAAGTAGCAGCAAATATGTTGAATTAACAACTAATGAGCATTGAGAGGCTCACAAATGTCACGAAATTACCGTAGTTCTTTTATTCTAATTAATCAGAAGCACACTTTTTGAAGGTAGGCCTAGTTAGTCCTAACTGTCCTCCATTTTAGCTGTAATTTAACATGAAAGGATTTGAGAAAAGTCATTGGTTGACGATAGGCCTATGACATTGGCCTACATGAGAGTCTTGCGCTGCGCAGAATATCAGATCTCAACAATGGAGAGGTATTTAATGTCACCATTATGCCTACCACACCTTATGATATTATATCTTGTCATACGCGCAACGTGATTCCAAGAAACAGGCTGGAACGTCTATATAGGACAAATCAACTTTTTTCTAAATAAGTGGCGTTTGAATTTGTTGATTTAATGCGGGACATGATTGATTGGTTGCGGTAAACGGGAGGAAGGGCCACAATGAGGGAGTGTGTGTGTAATGTCCAAGGATATTTCCCCCCCCTTTTCATCACTTGTTTTTTATAGATGTTCCTGAGGAGTTCCTGGCTTTCTCCAATGATCTTCCCACAGATTTGTATTACCTTATTAAATCTGACTAGTGTTCCATAGAGCACAAAACCACCCCACAATATTAAAAGATAGGATGGAATATATATAGCATTGATAAAATGACATCACGCTAAACAATGTCCTCCATATGCGCTGCATATACATATAATAACTTCTCACAGCACAGGTCGGGCTCCACTATAACATAGAAGTTTCTGCAGCCCACTCAAACACCCTCCATCTTCTGGTGCCAATATGTCTGGCTATTGAACTCTCTCATCTCCCTGACCTTGGCCAACTGACCTCTGATTGGTTGCCATGTTGCTGGGCAACTATTAATCTGATGCCAGACATATTTAGCCAATCAGCTGCAGGCAATTATCTGGTTTGTATGATTAGGCTACATTGACCTGTCTCCACCAGTAGATGCTGTATATCTGTGCTGTGCCCTTCACCTCAGGACTTCTCCCATCCCAGGACTTCCACCTGTGGACACCTTTTGTCCTACAACCTCTGGACTCCTTAGTGTTTGTACTTCACTGCCCATGTAAGTGGACTTTGAGGAGCCAGAGTGCCTTTATTACTTCAAGTTATATTTGCCTACATATTGTATATTCCTGTTCCCAATATGTAACAATCTCTTTATTACATTGTCACTAGCCAACTATACCTAACTGTTAGCCAGTATAACTTGGTTAGTATTTCACCTGTATGTAATATGCCATGTTACATCGCCTGTTTTGTACACTTTTGGTTGAGTTATAATAAGTAGGCCTACTTTGGTTGTTGTCTAATTAGTAACACCAAATATGTTATATGTTATATATGTGGTGACACCCTTGCCATTGAAACATATAGGCTTAAAATGGCCACGGCTGCCGCTTCCAGTTGTTATTATTGTCATGTGACCATTCCAAGATGGCGGCTCCCATAGCCTTGTTTATATTAGCATGCGAGTGTAATTAGCCACATAGCATGCTAACAGGAATGCTAACGTTCTAATTTATGCTTGCCTATGTATGGATTTATACTTTTTATAATGTTATGTTAGCTTACACTGTTCATAATGTATTAGCCTTCTGGCTATATTAGCTTATCCCTTTCTTTAAAACTATGGGTCCACCTTACCCGGGTGGTGCTCTCCTTTCACGGAGGTTTAAAGCAGTGTTCTTAAAGGAAAAATGCACCCCACTCAGTAGTGTTCGTCATTAATCCCCTTGAATTGAAATAGGTCTACCTTGGACATTGACGTGACAAACAAATTTAAACCCTTCAAAGTAATTTGTTACCTAGATTATAATGGTCTACACTAACTATTATTGCAATGTTATTTAGATATATGCTATTAAAAATGGTTTTATCAAGTAAAAAACTTGACGTGAGAAATGTATAGACATTACAATTATGTTTGATATGCCCTGAGGAGTATAAAGACCGTACTGGTTACGCTACAGTAAAAAAATCTCGTGGGCAAAAGATGCGACTCCGGTGGGACTCGAACCCACAACCTTTGAATCACTCCTCAAGTGCTTGACTAGAAGTCCAATGCGCTATCCATTGCGCCACGGAGCCACCTGTTGATAGGTTACGCGCTAGCTGATATAACGTTGCGGCGTTCCGAAAAACCTTGCGCAGTAACGATGCTTTTGGCATAGCTTTTATGTGTACACTAGTTACTAACGTCACAATGGTCGCGTCATACGTGAAGCAAGACAAGTGTAGATTTCGAGTGCTGTTTTTGTGTACATACAATAAACAACTCAATTCCACAAAAAAATAAAAATAATTGTCGAGTGCATTGTAAGTGATTAAAGTATACATTGAGTAACACATGAGATTTGCAGGTGGCTGCTGGCCGAGATCTGAAACAGTTTTAAGTTTAGCTTGTCACAGACGAGTTTTGCAGTGAATGGAACAGAAAGGGACAGCTCTTTCGCATTGTCAATAGAGAAAGAATCACATGTTGTTTAGTGAAACAAGCGAATATATGGCGCTAGCTGACATTGTAACTAAATGAACAGCTGGCCATGAGACGAGTTTGGAACAGAGGTTTAGAAATCGTTGAAATAACATACGTGTCTTTCTGAAGCCAGAGCCCGGATAGCTCAGTCGGTAGAGCATCAGACTTTTAATCTGAGGGTCCAGGGTTCAAGTCCCTGTTCGGGCGATGCTTTTTATATTTTTACCTGCTAAATATTGCTGGACAATCTACATTTCATTAGCTAGCTTGGCTTTTTTTGAGAACTTTGCACTCACAGGCACCTTGAATACCCCGCCTAAATTGTATTATTTTACACTAATTCGTTGTATTCATAAGGTTTGTTTCTTATTTACCAGTTTGAAAGGCCTCCAAGCTGTAATTACATAATAGAGCCAATAATAAATAGCAGTCTACTTTTACCGGATTTTATTGGAATATCACTTTCGGGGCACTGGTGAACGTTTCTCGATGTGGGGATCATCTGGGCATTTCCCAAACATGCCCTAGGTGGAGACATTGACCATGTACTGTTTGTCTTTATGGGCTGACATAGGCCCCTTTTCAGTACACGACACACAGAAGCGCGCGACTTGGCTACATAAAGAAAGCCATCGCCATCGGCGACCATTCAACGCAGCCAATAATTACGTTTCTATTACTTCTTAACTAAATAACTTTTGAGTTCTCATAGGCTTACAATGTCGTTTTAACAGTCACTAAGGTTATATTTGGTGGTGATCTTTGCTAAATTATTTTGGATGTAGCAGTTGTTAGCTAGAACTCTAACGCTCATTGACATAGTCTGTAGCAAAAGTTAGCCCGAGACATTTTACTTGTTGAAGTTGACGTGTTTAAGTATAATGCAGTTGATTTGCAGGACATTCATACAAGCCTTAAAATTAAATTACAATCCAAAAGTTGTGTGAAATGAACTCATAAGTAACATGTAACGTTAGATGCATGCTTTTTTTTGCAGCAGTTCTATGAGAACTCCCGTCTTCTGCACCAAACTTGCAGTAATCACCCTAGTGTGGCAATGTTTGCCAACACAGAAAGTGGTCTATAGGCATCTTATTTCCAGCTTCTCTGATGGAAAAGTATTGCTATTTTTGGGAATCCTGCAACACAATCTCATCGATGCATGTGTAAGTGACACACTAACACAATATATGCAATTCAGCATTCCCTTCTATTCAAATCTATTTATAGTAGAGTGCATACATTTTCATGTGGCCTTTGTGGGAATCGAACCCACGACCCTGGCAGCTCCACCTTGTTGGTTGCTAGTCTTTCACAAATGAGATGAGTGAAACAAACCATCACAAAACAGTTGTATACAATAGAAATACTTTTAATTTGATGTTTTATCACAGGCATCAACGTTAACAAGATAATAAAAAAAAGCTGATTTTATTTTCTCTCAGTTCATAGCCCTCTCACTCACACACGCATCCCCATACAC
The DNA here is from genome assembly GCF_045679555.1 of Salvelinus alpinus. Classification (NCBI taxonomy): domain Eukaryota; kingdom Metazoa; phylum Chordata; class Actinopteri; order Salmoniformes; family Salmonidae; genus Salvelinus; species Salvelinus alpinus. The sequence goes on from NC_092091.1 coordinate 55,770,599, forward strand.
ACCTAATGGACAAAGAAAAAACTGACAAGAGATTCTGCTGGATTAAAATCATCATCATCAACCCCAGTAGACATCCTACTCTCTTCTGCACACACACACATACAATAGTGCACGCACACACTTCAACTGGGGTTTTCTTGATGTCTGGAGTCACTTCTACCTGGACAATGCGGAGATCCTGAGAAAGACGGTAGGGAGGAGGGTTTATTGTGTGAAAGTAGTGAACAGATAGGGATACAAAAGTAAATATCAGGTTGTCAAAGAAGAAAGTGGTGTCCTAAATCCAATTCCTCCCATTCTACATTTTAGTCGTTTAGGAGACGCTCTTATCCGCTAGGCTAACTGCCGCCCTCATTCTTCCTGAAGTGTGTGTGACAGAGTTGAAATTCCACCTCCAACTGGGACGCAAACTGACAACCATCAGCACCTTACCACACAGTGTAATCAAAAAGCGGCAAGGCATTGTGCATGTGAACTTGTTCAACCCCCCCATGCTTTTCAAATCATTGAATGGGGAGGGAGGAACAGCACACTTCAGGGAGAATTGAAAGTGGGCTAAGGACACGTGAGACTGTACTCACTGTAACTTCTCCTGCAGCAGCTCCAGCCTCTGTCGGTCTACGTAGCGCGAGAAGAGAGAGAGCAGGTTGGGAGGGGTGAAGAGAGGAGGGGACAGGGACGAGGGGGGAACGTTGAGCAACTCCCTGGTCACAGAGAACACCAACTCTGTCCTGTGAGAGAGAAGCAAAAGGACACAGACAAGGTGGAGAGAGTTAGTACACTGCAACCACAATAAACTAACCTTAGTGTTTTGTCCATTAAAAAAATATATGTATAGGTTTGTAGTTGCGGTGTGTGTTTCCAAACCCTGTCACTAAGTGGAGACATTGACCATGCATCGTTAGCTATTACTGGTACCTTGTTTTTAGCTTTCTGATGGAACAATACTAGCTAATATTGATAAATGTAAAATCTAACAACCATTTAAAATTTTGCATATCAAAAAACACACAGGTTTCCACACAGGTTTCTGAATTACTAAAAGGAGGGCTGTGCTCACCATCGATTGTCATCCATGAGTTGACAGTTAAGGTCGGAGCTTTGCATTCGCTCTCCTTCACTCAGGATCAGGTAAAGCAGCGTCACACCAAACTGGAAGGATGGAGAGAGGAGAAAAGGAAAGAGAGATGGTAGAAAAGGAGAGATGGGGACAGAAAGTGAGTGCCCTGACTTCATGCCATCATGGCCTTATTTATCATCATTGAACCTTAACCATCATCACTGCTGGACAGAGATAGGTGCACTATTTTGCATCATTCTAACAGCAGGCAGATTGCATAGTGCAGGTACCTTATTTTGCAACACTTTGGACAGTTGACCCTCGCTGCCTTGCAGCTCCTGCAGCAAGTCTGTGAGGGCGGCGCTAGATAGGGAAGAGATCACCACGGCAACGGGCTCCACCAACCAGCACAGCGCCTGGGGGAGATGGGATGAGCAATTATAGACCACTTATGACCATTATATACGTCTACGTAGGTGAGTCTGTGGGCTTGAGCATCTCATTGAGAACAATACATTTTTGCAATAAAGATCCGACGCTAACCAACTGTGTGTATGTGTGCACCTATCTATACCTGGTCCTGTTTGTCTTTCTTGGCCAGGGCGGTCAGGTTCCGGGCAATCCCCATGACAACGGTGGCAGCCTGCAGCGGAGGCAGGAAAGGGATGAGCCTGGAGATGAGGCGCTTTCCCTTACGCACCGACATGATCAACAGACACTGCTCGTCACTCACTCTGCAGGATGGGGGGGGGGGACAGATGGAGGAGAAGGAGAGTGAGTCTGTGGTGAATATTAATGATGGGGGAAGCAAAGCTTTTCGGGACAATTAGGGTTTCCGCCAAATAGTGCCAGAGTGAAAAAAGTTGACTACCTGAAACTTAACAGTGAACATTAGTGACTGCTGGATCGCTGAGGGAGAGGTAGAGATGCAGGGTATGGGGGTCATGTCACCCCCTCTCCTCCCCCCTAATTCCAAATCATTCCCTAACCCCTTCACCCTAGGCGATCATGTACCGTTCAAAAGTTTGGGGTCACTTAAAAATGTCCTTGTTTTTGAAAGAAAAGCACATTTCTTGTCCATTAAAATAACAAATTGATTAGAAATACAGTGTAGACATTGTGAATGTTGTAAATGACTATTGTAGCTGGAAATGGCTAATTTTGAGTGGAATAGCTAAATAGGCATACAGAGGCCCATTATCAGCAACCACCACTCCTGTGTTCCAATGGCACGTTGTGTTAGCTAATCCAAGTTTATCATTTTAAAAGGCTAATTGATGATTAGAAAACCCTTTTGCAATTATGTTAGCACAGCTGAAAACTGTTGTGCTGATTGAAGCAATAAAACTGTCCTTCTTTAGACTAGTTTCCACCATATTTCTTACACCTAACATAACCCTTCAGATCTACACAAGTGTCTAGAGAGGAGCAGCAACGGGTCAATTTGGAATTCAGGGAGCCACGTTCCCCTCCATCCTTCCTCTCCCAGGCGTTAACGATGGCCCGCTGCCCCGGGGCCAGTAAAAATGTGCCGGCCCAGTGGATCTCGTCAACTTCTCAGCGCATTTTTGCGTTCCAGTTCAACATTTACATGCTCTGTCGCAGTCTTACTATCGAAAACTACACGTAAAATGATTGGCCGTTCATTCAAGGACCACCACACTCCCGCAAGTCACAACTGCTCGAGCAGAATAGGAGTTGATGCCTTCACACAGCACACGCGGGCTGTCCAGAGCAAAAAGAAGCGCTCGTCAGTCCACTCGCTGCCGCTTATTTAATTTAAGGGAAGTGAATTACAAAAGTAAACCTTCAATAGTGAACCTACTGCTGGCTGCTGATGATAGACTGTAAAAAGAAAGCTACAAAAAAAACACACCTAGCATTCGTTTTGACCAGCCTACTGGAGCTAGATAGATATCTATTTTCTGGAACGCATTAGTCTTAAAGGGGTAACGTCCTATTTTGAAATGTACATTTTTTTATTCTCAAACTGACATACTTTAGAAACAAAATTATTGCATCTAATACAATGTAATGACTTACATTTCCTAAATCGTATTACACAGCTTTTTCACACCATAATAACAATATGTAGCCTATTACTAGGTGAATATAGAGAGAAAGCATGCCAACCTCTAGGCCCTGCAAGACCTTAATGCATTTTAACCATCCCAAGTCCGGGGCCAAAAGATTTCTCACCTCGTCTTCCCACTCCTTCCCCTTGAGGGAGCTGTAGAGTGTGGGTCTTGTCCCCCCCCCTCACCTACCCCATCCCTCAGTCTCACCTGTCGTCCCACTCCTTCTCCTTGAGGGAGGCGTAGAGCTGCAGCGTGTGGGTTTTGTGCTGCTCCAGCAGGGCCTCTCTCTGCTCCTCCGGCGTCTGCATGAAGCGCTTCTCAAAGTCCTGCACCTCCAGCAGCAGACTGTACATCTGATGGAGAAAAAGAGAGAGCGGGAGGGAGATCGCGTTAGGGTCCCCAGAGTGCAAATCTCTCGAGAGTGTTTTAGGGGGATACCTGGTAACACGAAAAATAGTGCAGCGTTTCATAGAGAATATAGGTAGTAGTAACTGGTAACAAATGTGTAAAAAAATATAAAGATAGTTGCACACTATATACGCTCCCAATAATTTTATAGGCATCACTAACTTTAAGGCACATAGTACCTTCTTGTGTAACTAGCTAGCAGATACTAACACAAGATGGTTACAAAGAGATAATGGAGTGTCTACAGATATAATACATGTTAAGAGTGAGAGCACTGCAGGTGGTTCATAACAGGCAGAGGAAGTTCAAATCAAGGTAACATCATCAAAACAACCACAGAGCTGTAGAGACAGGTCATTCTCCCGTTCCTTGTCTTTACCTTCTCCACAGTGTAGAGGATCTGCCGTCTCTTATTCCACACCTGTTTCTCTCTCTTCTCCTGTGTGGGACAGAGGGAGCGGTTAGAGGTGTATAATAATGTACTTCTGCAGTGTTTCCCAACTGGGGGTATGTGTAACAAAAATGTGCAAAAAAAATTGAGGAATATATATTTTTATGTTCAAGTTATTTCAATCTTAATAGACAGGAAAACATTTACTGAGGTCACTGCTGTGGAATCTCTAGTTTATTTTATATTTATAGGCCTACTTTTTAAACTTCGGTGCGCATTGCTCGGTCTCCCTGGCCTCGGTCCGCCTGTTGACCCTCTGCTCCACACTAGTGGCTCACCATTTCAGCTAACAGCTAGCTTTGAGTAGAAACTAGCTATGGCTCAATGGCTGAAACGCACTGTTTCAATCAGCAGTAGCAGCACTAGCGCCAGCTCAAGTGAACCCGTGGAAAAAAGAAAGTTCACAAGTCAAAGAAGCGTCAATTTCATGAACAGTATGTCCTCGTCGGTGTCACCTCCTGTAACCTCTGTGGCGACGTGCTCTCAAATAATAGCCTGAAACCAGCCCATTTACAACAGCACATCAGTACCAAGCCTCTTTCCTGTGTGGGTAAGACCAGAGCTTACGCTTTCCAAAGCGGTCAAAATTTAAGGGAAGTCGAGAAAAATGAAAGAAAGCGACCAAAGCATTGGAAAGGCTTCATATGCCATGTTGTTACTTGTGGCCAACTCAAAAAAGCCATTCACTATAGCCGAGGAGTTAATTTTGCCTGCTGCCGTTATCCTCACTGAAATTACGATCGATAAGACAGCAGCTGATGCACTGAAGACAGTATTATTGTCAGATAACAGTGTGCTGTAGAATCGATGGTATGGGCATTGATATTGTTGATCAAGTGGTGGGAAAGTTAAATTCCAGTTCATTTGAGGTGTAGTTAGATGAACGGACGGATGTCAGTGGGGAAGCACAGTTGATTTGCGTTTGTGAGATAGAGACATTTCGGAAATTAATGAGCACCTTCGGTCCGGTGAGAAGCTAACGGAGAGAACTACAGGATGAGTTTCACATTGACAGCTTTTCTCAGAAACCCTGTGAACATGTGTGCGCACGGATGTCGCGGCATCAATGACTGGGAAAGTGAAAGGATTAATTGCCCGCATAAAGTCAAGCCGGACGTTGAATTAAATCGCTATCATTCACTATCAAAAAAGGCAGTGAAAGTGATTCACTTTATCCAGTCCAGTCCCATGAATCCCTGACTGTTAGGAAAGCTCCGCGGTGACAGTGGGACTGAGTACCAGCAGCTTACTGCTTCACACCGACGTCCGTTGGCTATCCAGCGGGAAAATGCTACAGAAGCTTTTTGAGCTGCGGGCCAAAGTGATTTTCTGTCTGAGCCCTTGTGGCCGTGTTGGAGGGCGCACAGACTGTGTACCCCGCCTTGCTGATGTGTTCAGCAAACTGAACAACCTGCATCGAACTCGGCAAGGCAAAGACACACGCATTCTAAACACGTATGACAAAGTGTGTGGATTCATAAAGTAGACCAAACTCTGGGAGAGAAAGGTGAAGATGGGGATAGAAGCTGTTTCCAGCAGCTTGACACCTACTTAAAAAAAAATAAAAAAATTTAACAGGTGATGTTGACAGAGCTCCTATGGTGCAAATAGTAAGCTCACATTTAGCCAAACTAAATGAGTTCAACTCCTACTTCCCTGACATTGAAAACAAGTCTGCTAAACTTGACTGGGTGAGTAATCCTTTCATGACTGACAGTACCAACAACAGTCCTACCAGACTGCAGGAAAATCTTCTGTATGTGTCCTCAGACCGTGGCCTGAAGATGAGGTACTCAGAGACATGACTGTTCTGGTGTGAAGAAGGAAATGTACACAGAATGAACTGCTGCCCTTTGACTCTGCATGCTTATATGAAGTGAGATTTTCACCCATGACCCTAATCAAGACCACATACAAGAACAGACTCGACTTGGAGAAAATCCCGATCACTGCCGTTGCCACACGGCCCCCCAAGACTGACAAAGCTTATGAGTGAGAGACAGCGTAAACTTCCTCATTGACTGGAGAGTCTTCATGTGTCATACACAAGTCTATAAATACAGGTTACATGTATTGGGAGTATGTGTATAAAATGGGATCTTTGTATTTGTATAATTTATCTGGAAAAAATGTAAGAGTATTATTATACTAATACATAATCATTTGCAGTTAAAATGACAGACTAATATTGATATTCTACCTAATTTAGTCTATTTTACATCCAATCTTGGAATCACAGTGGTCGCACGTGCATAAGAGGGTACTTTAGGCAAGTTTTTTAGGGGTACAGTACCCAAAAATGATTGGGAACCACTCTACTACAATAGGACAACATTAGTTATTATGGCTGTCTCCATATCAACGCAGGAACAACTGACAGTATCATCTGGAGTAGCGAGACAAAAACAATATAATAAGAACAAAGCGTGATAAGGAACAGGGAACATACGTCAGAGGCAAAACAGCAGGAGATAGAATGGCAGAACTCATGAGACACAGGCGTTTGGAGAGATTGTGGTGTGTAGCAAGTACCTCATCATCAGTGCGACTGGTCACCACTGTGTCGATCATTTTCCTGGGGTTGTTGACGCTGGACACAGTCAGCTTACCCAGTGAGCCTGCAAACTGCACTGTGGGGGGGGAACGAGACACACGTATGTTACAGATACATCCTCAAAACACACAAAGGTGATGTGATGATTATTCATTTAAAATTAGACCTTGGTTAAAATAGTATTGGTTTTCTTTCTAATACTAGATTGAGCTTCCCTGGTGTAAAGTAACTAATGCAATAGTCCCGAAAGTGCTAACCCTGCCCATTTGGTACACCAGGTAGTGTGCCAAACGCCATTTAACTGAAACAAATATATACTATTTGATCCAGGTTATTGAACATGTATCATCCTAGTTTTCTAATAATGATTAATGCATTACCTGGTCTGTAGGTGTGTTCCAGCTTGGCCACCTGGGGGGTGATGAGTTTGGTGGTGTGCTCCTTCCTCACGCCGTCTCTGTCTCTCTCCTGCCTCTTCTCCATCTTCTCAAAGTAATTCTGCCGGCCAACACAAAATTGGCGTCCATTTATTTACACATCTGTGCATTTAATCCGCCAGGAACAGGGACAACTACTGAAAAAAAGTTTCCTTATCATAGAAATCCATATTAGGGTAATCCATACTAAAACTATTTATTAACACTCAGTTAAAAAGGTGAAACTCTAACAAAGGCCAGTGAGACCTATCGGTCTCCAGAAGCAGGTGAACAGGGATTAGACTGAGGTAAGTCGCTCTGGATAAGAGCGTCTGCTAAATGACTTAAATGTAAATGTAGACAGCCAAGTGGAACTAATAAAGGATCTGAATGACAGGATTGGAACAGTGGTTTCCCTGGCATACATCCTGATCTCGTTTATGACATGCTCCCTCCTTATCGGTCCATCTAGGCTGGTAGCGATCAGATAGAAATACAATGTGTAGAACCAATGTGTAGAACCAACATGCTTTTCTGTCCATGTAAGGACTGGTGTCAGCTCCATAAATTACATGTTTATTTAATCCCATTCTAGGTTGGTCAGTAGGACAAAAGGTGATGGACCGATCTGATAGAAACAGACTGTGTAGAGCCGACATGCATCTCTGCAAGAGGTTGTGTCTGGTTTATAACTAACATTTCTATCCGCCTTGTTCAGAACCTCACACCCCCCTGAACACAACCCTGCACTGACCTGGGTCGTGTTCATTAGGGAACACCGTAGAAAAACGTTTTGCAACAAAATGACAACGAGCGTTAATTGGACCAAGTCTATGTAGTCATTCCCTGTTTCAACCCATTTTCTTCCAGTGGTGCCTAGTGAATACAACACTCGCTCATGTTCATTAGGGCACACAGAATAAAAAATAAAAAAACGTTTTAAAAGATTTCGCATGAGTACTTGGTCTAATTTACTTATTGGACCAAGTACTCATTCCGTTTCAGTCCATTTTGTTCCGTTTGGTGCCGAATGAACAGGACCGTGACTTTTTCCATTGACTTGGCTGTGCTAACCTGGTAGTAGTAGTCATCGAGGTAGGGATCAGTGCTCTGCAGCTGCATCATCTGGATCTTGGCCACCCACTCCTTCTCCCTCTGGGTCATCAAGTTACTGTAGGGGTCCCTGCTCCGCCAGTCCCCCACACGCCCGCCACGCTCACTGGGGAGAGAGATGATAGGGGAGGCAAAGTGAGAAAGAGGCTCCACAGCTGCAGGTTAGTTGAATGTAATGCATTTGCAACTCAAGGAAATTTGTGAGGCAATTTATGGCAACGGTACTGTGGATGGATATGGAGGAGACATGTGGATGCTGGGACAACTCAAATTATTTACACACACACACACTTCAGTCTACATACCCTCCTCTACTCTGCATCCTCTGTGTGAGCATGCGGCGGTGCTGGGGGTGCAGGTGCGTGGTGTTGTGTCGGATGATGGGACAGGGTATGTGGTTGTGGTGGGGACCCATCCTGTGGGGAGGGGGCTGGCCGAAGAAGGGCCTGAAGCCTCCGCCGCCAGGCAGCAACGGGGGGCCCTGACAGCCCCTGGGGAAGCCAGCAACCTGAGAGGGGGAGAAAGCGAGAGAAGGAATGAAAAAAAATAGATAGAGGAAAGGAAGGGAGGCTGGCATTGAATGTGTGTTGTGGAAATTCACCACTAAGGACTCAAACTCAACGTAAATGAATCAATCTTTATTATCACGCCCGGAGAAGTTCACAAACTCAATCCAAGCTTGATAAACTCTGAAAAGGTGTTTCCTTTCAGTCCTTATATACAAACAAGTTATATAAGCATGATTTCCATTATTCATTATTAACGTTGGTTCCTGCATGTGACTGACAAGGCTTCTTCTCTTAACAGGGACCTTGAAACTGAGATACTCCTTTTGGTTCCCAAAGCAATGTTCTGGGCGTACTGCCAATTGGTCTGAGGTGGTCACAGTCACCTGCACCAACCAAAATAGAGTGAGAGGAGAATTCAATTCAAGGCTCTCTCTTCAGACAAAATGTTCCCCCACATGTGTTTATGCAAACACCCATTTTACATAACAGTATGTATACAAGTTCATAGATATGTTGTACATGTGAATCATTTTTGCTCATAGGGAGTGTGAATGGGGTGTATTCCCTACGCACCAAACGGAAGCAAAAGGTCTGAAATGGGGAGGGACCAAATTACCGCTGCCACAATTTGCTACGGTGTGCACTTGTGAATGAATAAACCCCGGGGAGCCTAATTTTTGAGTGAGATGGCTCAAGGGGAGTGTATTCAGGTGTACAGATGAGAACACAGGTGAGTGTTTAGTACAGTGGAGTTTAAATCAAATCATAGCATGTAAATCTTGGTGGGGCAAACTCCCAAAACATTTTTTTTTTTTTAGATGCATACCAGCAAAGCCACAACACAATATATTCATTGGACTATAACAGTGACAAACAGTACCCACAAACTGTTAGGGCCTAAATAAAGCTGTCTCAACACCTTACCACTGTTACACCTGGCTATCAGCAAAGCCTTGTCTGGCAGCGAAACAGTTCCTTCAGCCTCATTAGCTGATTTGGCTGACTTGCGTAAACAAATGTGGTTTCTACTGACAATTGAGATGTACAATGGCATAAAGGGGCGACGAGCGAATAAGAGGCAATCCGTCATTTCGATTAAGAAATTAATGAGCGAGCGACTACGGACGTAGTCAATATAACTATTTGTTCAGCACTTTTGAAATGTACTGCGACAGAATTCAGAACATGGGCCCGTCCTTACAGTGTTCTCCCTGTACACCAAGTCAGAACCGTAGGATAAATAAAGGGGGCATATAAGCAGACAATGAAAACTCATACAATATTCGATGATGGCATTTCTCAAAAACAGGCTATAGGCTACATGTGCACCACCAAGTCAGAACAGTAGGCTAAATTATGAGGGGAAAGGGGACCAAATTATTAGGGTGAAGCACATGGGCTACTAACAGCGTACTACACAACATACACTTAGTATTACTTTCTTAGCTACAGCATGCATATCTTCCTGGCATATTGCATAATTTATGCAGCAGCATACAATACATTTGACTCACCTTGTTGTGCTCACTTGAACAGGAAGGTGGCACGGTGGTCCTTGGTGGGCAAATTGTCATCAAAGTCTGGCATTCTCTGGACTTATGGTGCTTTCAAGACAACTGGGAACTCGGGAAAAAAACAGGTTGAATCATGATGTTAGTGCTCTTCAGGCCGAGCTCCAGAAAGAGGCCCGAGTTCCCGACTTGGAATTCCGAGTTGGATGACCGCTCAAAATGTATTTGCCCAGTGGGAACTCGTTTTATCCGAGCTCCCAGTTGTCTTGAACTCACTGAAGCCTGAGATTTCCAGTTGTTTTGAAAGCGGCAGAAGTCATGTTGAATTGACAGCATGGCCAATGTTGAATGTTGTCCTTTGAAGCTTGGAAAACAGACCCTTAAACCCAGACTTGGACCACACATCCACTCCACTGAATAGCAGGCTAGTGATTGCTTTGCGATTTCCAACTTGTTGTGTAATCTTTATGTCCAGTTGCCGATGAGCACCGATACATTTGATCTATATTTACTCTTCATATGACAAGGATTGAAAAGGATTTGCCAGCAGGTTGTCGACTTGATTCATGATGACTGCTAGCTTGATAGCTATGATTTTGAAAGTATGATGTTGACATGATCAGTCCAATCAAAGGTACGGTAGATATAAAGTGATTTAACGTCATTTTATGTGGCCAATGACCTTGAGCCTTCTTGGGATAGGCACTTCTAATATACCTATTAGAGGTCGACCGATTAATCGGAATGGCCGACTTCAAGTTTTCATAACAATCGGAAATCGGGATTTTTGGACACCGATTTGGCCAAATGTATATATATTTATTTTTTTACACCTCTATTTAACTAGGCAAGTCAGTTAAGAACACGTTCTTATTTTCAATGACGGCCTAGGAACGGTGGGTTAACTGCCTTGTTGGGGCAGAACGACAGATTTTTTACCTTGTCAGCTCGGGGATTCAATCTTGCAACCTTACAGTTAACTAGTCCAACGCTCTAACCACCTGCCTCTCATTGCACTCCACGAGGAGCCTGCCTGTTACGTGAATGCAGTAAGAAGCCAAGGTAAGTTGCTAGCTAGCATTAAACTTATCTTATAAAAAACAATCAATCATCACTAGTTGATGATATTACTAGTTTATCTAGCGTGTCCTGCGTTGCATATATCGATGAGGTGCGCATTCGCGGAAAAAGGACTGTCGTTGCTCCAACGTGTACCTAACCATAAACATCAATGCCTTTCTTAAAATCAATACACAGACGTATATCTTTTTAAACCAGCATATTTAGCTAAAAGAAATCCTGGTTAGCAGGCAATATTAACCAGGTGAAATTGTGTCACTTCTCTTGCGTTCATTGCACGCAGAGTCAGGCTATATGCGATAATAATAAACGTTTTGTTTTCGAAATGATAGTTTCTGGATTCGACCATATTAATGACCAAAGGCTCGTATTTTTGTGTGTTGTGTTATAATTACGTCTATGATTTGATATTTGATAGAGCAGTCTGACTGAGCGATGGTAGGCAGCAGCAGGCTCGTAAGCATTCATTCAAACAGCACTTTCGTGCGTTTTGCCAGCAGCTCTTCGCAATGCTTCAAGCATTGCGCTGTTTATGACTTCAAGCCTATCAAGACCCGAGATTAGGCTGGTGTAACCAATGTGAAATGGCTAGCTAGTTAGCAGGGTGCACGCTAATAGCGTTTCAAACGTCACTCGCTCTGAGACTTGGAGTAGTTGTTCCCCTTGTTCTGCATGGGTATTGCTGCTTCGAAGGTGGCTGTTATCGACGTGTTCCTGGTTCGAGCCCAGGTAGGAGCGAGGAGAGGGACGGAAGCTATACTGTTACACTGGCAATACTAAAGTGCCTATAAGAACATCCAATAGTCAAAGGGTATATGGAATACAAATGGTATAGAGCGAAATAGTCCTATAAATACTATATTAACTACAACCTAAAACATCTTACCTTGGAATATTGAAGTCTCATGTTAAAAGGAACCACCAGCTTTCATATGTTCTCATGTTCTGAGCAAGGAACTTAAACGTTAGCTTTCTTACATGGCACATATTGCACTTTTACTTTCTTCTCCAACACTTTGTTTCTGCATTATTTAAACCAAATTGAACATGTTACATTATTTATTTGAGGCTAAATTGATTTATTGATGTATTATATTAAGTTAAAATAAGTGTTCATTCAGTATTGTTGTAATTGTCATTATTACAAAATATATTTTTAAATGTTAATTTATTTATTTTTAAAAGTTAAAAAATTGTCCGATTAATCCGTATCGCCGTTGAAAAATCATTATCGGTCAACCTCTAGTACCTATGGCAGCACCCAAGGGGCTTGAATTTTCAAGCTGTCCCCATAGATTTTGTAGTGACATAGTGTCTCCATGAGTGACAGAACACTGAGCCAATCACGGCGCAACGAGAGAACATTACCAACCCCTACGCTCCATATTTTCCGCTGGCTGCCCCACCACAACAGAAAGCACTAAGTTAGGCAGAAACACCAGCATTTTGGAGTTGCCTTACTCAAGAAAGGAAAAAAAGAGACAATGTTTGTATGCAGCTTTATTAACTCAATGATATATATATTTTTTTTTTTACATTGTTTGCAAACTGATATGCGACACATTAATGCCAAAACAACACGCTAAACTCTGCCCCACCTGACCTGAATGACGGGTCATCACTGGTTGAGTCTCACCTGAGAGTTGAGCATCTGCGCACGTTGGATCTGGGACAGAACGGGGCCCACGCCGGCCGGGAACGGAGGACGACACAGAGGAGAGTTCTAACACAGACAGAGAGAGAATCCAACTCAGAACCAACACTGACCAGGAACCTGCATCTGCAGTGAGCTAGAGAGTCCATCCATGAGCCAAGTTATTCAGCCAAAACCAAGGTAGCTGCTATGGAATAATTCATATTTTGTATTTATTTATTTATATATCCACCCTCACGGAAGTAACTGACCATGAAAAGTCAACCCTCATTCAACAATTGGTCAAAAACACCACAACAGTTCAGACAACCAAAATAAAACTTTACACTCCTCAACGTCAGATGCCCCACCAAATAAAGAAAGGGAGGACCGGAGAGCTAGTCTAATGAGAGAGGGAGGTAGGGGGACTCACAGCCATGTTTAAGAGGGTGTTGGGGGAGATGCGCTCAGGGAAAGAAGGGGGGTAGCGGTGTTGGTGGTGGACCGGGGCTCGCACATGAACGGTGGTGGGGTGGTGGATCTGCAACACACACAGGAGAGGGACTCAATACAACTAATTTGCCTATAACTGTACACAGATAGAGGGTTAACTCTGGCTTTCAATAGATAGGATGAGAGTAGAGGCAGAAACAGGATGATAACCAATCACTAATAGTATAATACAGTGGTCTCAAACTCCATGTCCGTGGGCCTCCATAGTGTGACTCAGGGGCCAGATGTGACCCGTGAACCGGAAGTTTGAGACCACTGGTCTAATAACTATGAAAGGGAAAGGGGGATACCTAGTCAGTTGTACAACTGAATACATTCAACTGAAATGTGTCTTGCACATTTAACCCAACCCCCCTTCGGCGCCCGGGGAACACTGCCTTGCTCAGGGGCAGAATTACATTTTTACCTTGTCAGCTCAGGGATTCAATCCAGCAACCTTTCGGTTACTGTCCTAACACTATAACAGTAGTTACTTCTGCAGAATAATACCATGTTAAACAAAACTACATTGAGAAGGGCAAATAACTATTTTAAATATAAGTGGGAGTATTTTGCATACAGAGAGATGAGATAACAGTCCATAATGATTACTAAAACGAGGAAGGGCAGAATTCTCTCACTGACCTGCTGCTGATGATTCATAGCATGACTCATCGGCTGCTTGGGCGGAGTCCCGATAGGCACAGCCCTCACTGGTGGGCTTCCAATCACGGGAGAGGACGAGCGAGGCGGTGGGGCCCTTTCCGACAAGTCCCGCCCATCCTCGCTCATAACTGGCGGAGGCCGATTGGGCAGCCCCACCTCTTTGATGATGGACAAAAGTGGACTGTCCTGGAAAGAAGAGAATTTAACTTTTAGATCGAAGTCTACAATCAATAATTAATAAAATTGCTTTAAACAACCCTGTTAAGTCATTCAGAGTGCAAATGTGCCAGCTATATAGTTTTTCATGTACAGTACAGGGCCACATTCAGCAAGGCACAACGTAGCTAAACTGTTTGCAACCGAGAAGCAGTGTTCTTATTTGACAAATTCAGGAAGTACATATCTGTTACAAAACAGGCAGGTGTCTTACCTCCATTTGAGTGATTAGTCCAGGGGTGACGCTCACAGGCCCAAATCCCATGTTGTTCTCCCAGATATTGTGTGAGTTCATCTGAAAGAGAGAGGCAGAGGAAGAGAAAGTGTCAGAAGGCGCCGCTCCACTAGCGATGCATAATATTCGTCCTTCATTGAACCAGCACATCTTTCCTTCTCCAAACCCTATAACGTAGTTCTGCAGCATATAGAGCTACAGGATTCTAGATCAGTGGTTCCCAAACCTCTCCTTTGGGACCCCCAGACATTTCAAAATGATGACGTAACCAGCTCACCTTATTCACCTAGTCAAGACCTTTATTTAGTTGACAAGTTGAATCCGGTGTGCTTAACTCTGGCATAGATCAAATACATGGAAGGGCTGGGGGTCCCCAGGAGAGGTTAGAAAACCACTGCACAAGACACATTGATCTGCAGCGTTACTACAGTAGAGTATACTACATTGTCTCACCTGTGGCATGGGGGCCCCCCCTCGGCGTAGGAGGTGCTGATGCTGCTGGTAGCTAAGCAGGGAGGGATGCAGTGGGCCCGGGGGCAGCCCCGACAGGGTCAGCTGGTGGTGGGAAGGGAGCTGGGAGGGGTGGTGGTGCTGCTGGGGCATGGAAGGGGGAGGAGGGAGACCAGTGGACCGGTCACCAGGCCCGGCTGGACCACCCACGCTGGCGATGGCCGGGTCTGCCCCAAGAATCAACATGGCAAGGGACTCGGCTAAGTCACCTCCCCCCATCTCCTCCAGGCCCAGAGGGGGCATCGAAGAGAGGGAGTGATGTGGTGGGGGGAGGGATGACGGGTGGGGGACGCGACTGGCAGGAGGAGGGAGTTGAACGGTGGAGGAGTCTCCTCCCATTCCCCTCATCCCTAGTCCCCCTAGACCCAAACCTCCGAGTCCGTCGTTCTTTCGTTCTTCGAGCTCTGCGAGCCGCTTGTGCTCCTCCTGCCAGTCATCATCTGTAGGTGGTAATAAGTCATTCCATTATTACAGGTGTCATCCAGGTAATAAAGACTGACTGACAACGGGGGATTTTAACTGAGAATGGTAACGTGAGCGATGAGATGAAGGACAATATTTATATTGAACCTTGGGTGCAGGTGTGTTTCTGCTTTAGGCAATTCCTTTGTCACAACAGAGATTTTACCATGACCACAGCACTGAAGCTAGCTAAAGCAGAAACAGACATGCATATCCTTGGCTCCCGAGTGGCGCAGCGGTCTAAAGCACTGCATCTCAGTGCAAGAGGCATCACTACAGTCCCTGGTTCGAATCCAGGCTGTATCACATCCGGGCCGTGATTGGGAGTCCCTGAGGGCAGCGCACACCTGGCCCAGCGTCGTGTGGGTTTGGCGGTCATTGTAAATAAGAATTTGTTCTGAACTGACTTGCCTAGTTAAATAAAGGTTCAATTAAATTACAACAAATCCTGCATGTACTGTATGCACGAAAGGCTTGGATATTTGTTGCAGAGTGTAAATGATGCTTTCGTGGAAGGTACGTACACCCTTGTACACATATTTCCATGTAGGCCTATTTGGCGGCGAAACTTAAGCGAACTGTAGCCTATTGCCTGTTCCTGAGTCTAATATTTTTTTCAAAATTGAAACAATGTGTCTGCTTTTCATTAAATCATATATAGCTGTTCTTAATATGGCCTAAGTTAAGTGTTCATTTGGCCAGAATATTATATACAGGCTACAACATACCATATTTTGATCAGTTATGAAAATACAACAGCTCAAGCAGAAAAAAATTAAGGTTAAAGGCCGACATTTCGACGTTTTAATTTTTAAAGAAAGACTCATGACTATAGAAATGGAAACATTGTGATTTTAGAGACAAGGTATCAATAACCTATGTTTAAGGGGACTACAACATTCAATCTGTTACTGGGCTCTCACCATCAGGTTAATCACATAATTCAAATTAAATCAAGTCACATGCACAATTTGATTGCGCACCATTTGTTCATCGACATCAAAGGAGACACACATTGGTTCTAACAAGAATAAATTTAGGACAAAAACTTTGTCTTGACATTTCATAACCGGATTACCAGATCATTTTGTTTATAAGCCCACTAGACAACTCATTCGTTGTCATTCTAAATGTCCTGAATAATGTAAAGGAAAATACCGCGGGGTGTGGCGCAATAGCCTACACAATTGCACACAGTGGACTAGGCGACACACAGAAGCACATGAAAACAACCAGCAACCGTTAAGCGCACCGTCAGAACGTTGTCCCGCTGATAGCACCTCAGGTTTCCATGGGCTTCTTATCGGCCAATTGATAGACTTTCCATATTGGTTCCGATCACTAGTAGCCTAATAACACTCCTCCAATCTATAGAGAGACATCCATGTTGCTGACAAACAGCATGTTCAAGGCCCTCAAGCGATTTGGCCCGAGTAAGCCGCTGTCCAGAATATCTAATATAGTCAAAACAGAAAATGAATCAATCTGCACAGCGCCTTACTATGCAACGTATAGACTTATGCGGTTTGAGTCTACGTTTCAAGGAAATAATATTGTAGGCCTAGTTTTATTATATTGATCATTTGATTCTAGAGCAAATTGAAATAAAATGGTATAAAAAAGGTTGCAAGAGCTTTGTTTTTTGCTATTGAAATGTATTTGTCATGTAGCCTAGGTTTATTTGTTATTAGCATGTTTACAGATTAGATTGTTCAAGTAAACTGTCCAACCCAGTAGGATTTATTCTGTCAACACCGTAGAAACTGGATAGAAGCCTAGCTATAGTAAGCCCAAAGGCAGGTTTAAACCAGTTCCCCAGCCAGCTGTTCTACGCACACTAAATCACAACCTTTCCATTTCTATAGGCTAGCTAGTTATGTTACAAAGAGTGTCTGCTTTAAAAAAAAGAAAAAAGTTGGCCTTTAACCATCCAAACATTTCACACGATATTCTGCCCATATGAACACGTTTATTTTAGGGCATAAGTGAACCAATTTCGGTAGACTATATATACACACTACGCACAATATTCTGACTTGATCAATCGCATGCAGCTCAGATTCTTTTCTTTATAGACAATGAAGAGATACCAATGTGTGAAATAATAGTCATATTAGAGGTCGACCGATTAATCGGAATGGCCGATTAATTAGGGCCGATTTCACGTTTTCATAACAATCGGAAATCAGCATTTTCGGATGCTGATTTTGCCCCCCAATTTTTTTTTACACCTTAATTTAACTAGGCAAGTCAGTTAAGAACACATCCTTATTTTCAATGACGGCCTAGGTACGGTGGGTTAACTGCCATATTCAGATTTTTACCTTGTCAGCTCAGGGATTCAATCTTGCAACCTTACCGTTAACTACGCTCTAACCACCTGCCTCACGAGGAGCCTGTCTGTTACTCGAATGCAGTAAGAAGCCAAGGTAAGTTGCTAGCTAGCATTAAACTTATCTTATAAAAAACAATACATCAATCACAATCACTAGTTATAACTACATATGGTTGATGATATTACTAGTTTATCTAGCGTGTCCTGCGTTGCATATAATCGATGCGGTGCGCATTCGCGAAAAAGGACTGTCGTTACTCCAACGTGTACCTAACCATAAACATCAATGCCTTTCTTAAAATCAATACACAGAAGTATATATTTTTTAAACCTGCATATTTAGCTAAAAGAAATCCAGGTTAGCAGGCAATATTAACCAGGTGAAATTGTGTCACTTCTCTTGCGTTCATTGCACGCAGTCAGGGTATATGCAACAGTTTGGGCCGCCTGGCTCATTGCAAACTAATTTGCTAGAATTCTACGTAATTATGACATAACATTGAAGGTTGTGTAATGTAACAGGAATATTTAGACTTATGGATGCCGCCCGTTAGATAAAATACGGAACGGTTCCGTATTTCACTGAAGAATTAACGTTTTGTTTTCGAGATGATAGTTTCCGGATTCGACCATATTAATGACCTAAGGTTTGTATTTCTGTGTGTTATTATGTTATAATTAAGTCTATGATTTGATAGAGCAGTCTGACAGCGATGGTAGGCACCAGCAGGCTCGTAAGCATTCATTCAAACAGC
Source organism: Salvelinus alpinus (assembly GCF_045679555.1). Lineage (NCBI taxonomy): Eukaryota > Metazoa > Chordata > Actinopteri > Salmoniformes > Salmonidae > Salvelinus > Salvelinus alpinus. The sequence continues at coordinate 55,789,083 of NC_092091.1, forward strand.
ACTTTCGTGCGTTTTGCCAGCAGCTCTTCGCAATGCTTCAAGCATTGCGCTGTTTATGACTTCAAGCCTATCAACTCCCGAGATTAGGCTGGTGTAACCAATGTGAAATGGCTAGCTAGTTAGCAGGGTGCGCGCTAATAGCGTTTCAAACGTCACTCGCTCTGAGACTTGGAGTAGTTGTTCCCCTTGTTCTGCATGGGTAACGCTGCTTCGAGGGTGGCTGTTGTCGATGTGTTCCTGGTTCGAGCCCAGGTAGCGGCGAGGAGAGGGATGGAAGCTATACTCTTACACTGGCAATACTAAAGTGCCTATAAGAACGTCCAATAGTCAAAGGTATATGGAATACAAATCGTATAGAGAGAAGTAGTCCTATAATTACTATAATAACTACAACCTAAAACTTCTTACCTGGGAATATTGAAGACTCATGTTAAAAGGAACCACCAGCTTTCATATGTTCTCATGTTCTGAGCAAGGAACTTAAACGTTAGCTTTCATACATGGCACAAATTGCACTTTTACTTTCTTCTCCAACACTGTTTTTGCATTATTTAAACCAAATTGAACATGTTACATTATTTATTTGAGGCTAAATTGATTTTATTGATGTATTATATTAAGTTAAAATAAGTGTTCATTCAGTACTGTCGTAATTGTCATTATTACATATATATATATATATATATTTTTTTTTAAATCGGCCGATTAATCGCTATCGGCTTTTTTTGGTCCTCCCAATAAATCGGTATCACTTAAACGTTAACACACACACGGGCCCGGGCGAAAGAGTTGCCGACAAAGGAGTTTGCTTCTGCTGCAGAATAGAACACTTTGGAGCTTCAGTAAATGATAACGTCTTCTGTGCCTTTGTCATTCAGAACGAGAAGAGTTTGTGGTTGGCTTAGTCTTTCATGCCACCAAACGACCGACAGACACAGACAGACATAGCTAAGCTAACCATATGCCTTGCATTCTGACAGTCTCAAAACAGTAGGGCTCACCCCATTTACTCAACTGGTCGATTGTTTGGTCAATCGGCTGTTGGTCGACCAAGATGTTTTTGGTTGAGCAGACAAAAAAAAATAAAAAAATATGGCATGGGACATTGTCTGATTCATGCCTGTCTCAGTGGACTAATCCATTGCGGAGGTCGCCGGGATGGCACACCAGTATCACCAGTAGTACATTTACCGTTAGTAACCATCATTCTAAACAACAATGTTTATGTTTGGTTACAGTAATTTCTGTTAATGCATTCAATATATTATTATTACAGTCTGCGGACCGCACAACCTAGGAAAAACTTGTGAGGAACAAGTTGTTTTATTCAGTGGTCGTTTGTTTGTAGCGCTCCTGTCAATGTTGAGTAAGGACACGTACCCGGTTATACATTGAAGTAGGCCTAGGCTACCTGGTCTGTGCCTAAATGTAGGCCTATAAAATGTGCCCATTTGGGGATCTGATAGCATTTCTGATTATCGTAACTCACCACCACTGTGGAACATCAAACAGCAAGTAAACAAAGTCTGTTTTTACATCCATTGAGAATGACAATAGTTCTCCAACGTAGCCCATTTCAAAAATCTTTCCAGCTCTCTCCCCCTTTCGATAACCACTCAACATGAAAGGGGGAAAGAAATTGACTGCTCCGGTGGAAACGTCATAAAATAAGCCTACCCGATTACTTCTTATTCCTTGTGCATGTTCAGAGCAGGAAACTCTGAGGGTCCAGAATATTTTATTCAATGTTGCAAGTTTGCTAGTGCCAGCTTCAGGTCAACCCAAGTTAATACAATGTTTCAAGTTCGTTGGAGACAGGCCATGTGTAGCCAATGTGATTTATAGGAGATATATTTTGATCAGGATATTTTCTACCTGCTGGCTGCAATGTTTTTATTTGTTGGCTTCATCTAGGCTATTTTTTACAATGGCAATAGAAGTTACTTTTAGAATTTTGATTAATGACATGATAATGACTGAGATATGAAGACTATTATAAATTAAATATATAAAAAAATCATAACTGGCACTCAGATCGGTAGAAATGGCAAGATAAATTGAAACCCCCAAATGGAAAAGGTTGCCGACCGCTGGTGTAGCCTATTAGCAGCGGAACAGCAGAATCAGCTTAGGCTAGCCGCAGCTGGAGGAAGAGGGTCAGGAACTGTCACCCCCCCCAGCCCACAGTGTGCTCAAAGCATTAGACAAACTCAGTAGCCTACATATAGTTGATTTTATTGATTGGTCGAAGGAACAGACGACTAGGTCGACCAAGATTTTTTGTTGTTGTCGGAGACAGTCCTTCAAAAACATACAACTTTACAATGCGTGAACTTCCTATTCTTTATGGGCTTGTTTCTCAAACATAGCTTTCGAGAAAGTTACTCTCCAAATGTTTCCAAAACTGTATTGTGTGCGAGGTGTATTTGCGATTAGACAGAGGGCATTTCCCTAACAAGGCTAAAGGGGACGTCCAATGGCCCAAGGTTATTATAGTCTTGGATGTTTTAGTCGGGTGACGGGCAATTGTGACTCACCGATGGCTCCATCTCCGAAGGTGTCGTCATTAAACTGGTCAATCTCATCTTCTTCTTCTACCAGCCCCTCCTCCTTCTCCAGGGTACAATCTTCATCAAGGGACTGGAGGGAGAGAGAAATTAAAGGAAGTAAGGAGTTAGGGATGAGAGAAAGGAAGGCGGGAGAGAGAGAGGAAGGCAGGTGAGAGAGGAAGGCGGGTAAGAGAGATAGGAGCGAGAAATATGGATGGATGACAGAGAGGATATGAGAGCAACAAGAGATGTAGATAAACGGGATATTGACTGTTGTGTACGGGAGAGGGTTTGGTGAGATCATCAAGAAATGGAAAGATTTAAGAAACAAGTCGAGTATGTTGTTTTTCGTCAAGAAAAATATTTTATTTAAACAATGTCAGAAATGGGATTTCAGATAGTTATATTCTGGTCAGATTTTCAGATTTCTTAGCAAGCTCCTCAAGCAGACTGACCTTATCCGCAGATATGGCTCTGAGCACAATATTACAGATTTCCCTCAATTTGATAGCGAATTATTAGAACCCTGTAGAAATACTACTGTGACTATTTCGAGAACCCACGTGGATGGGGAGGTCAATTTTACCAGCTAACGTTAGTTAGATCCACAACAAGATTGATTGATGCCACTAGTTTAGAAGGTGGTAGCCCAAGATGTAACGTTACTGCTAAAAAGTTAGACGCTAAAGCTATGAAAATGCTAGTTTAGAAGATGTGGAAAAGAACAGTTCAGCATTTCACAGGCAGAGTGATCCATGTCATCTTTACCAATCGACTTACTTGTCAACAATTACTTGTATTTCCATTACAAAGAAGTGGCATAGCTAATATACTTCTGAACCTGTTACTGTACAGTCAAACATGGCCATCTATCTAGCCATCTTATCCCCTATCAAGACAATGTTTCCAAGCCAAGATAGCTTAACAGAAAAGCTAGTTAGCTAACGTTAGCAGGAAAGGCTACGCAAACTAGCTAGCTAATTACATCACACGGTATCCAAGTCGATAGTATCGAACTTGGCACATCCACTCAAACAATTCCACCATTCTTTAGTGTTTGACTTTTACGGAAGGAAAAAAAAGAAGTAAAGCCACATAATAGCCACATAAAAGCCATGACCATACTCAGTTCACTGGAAACACAGCAGGCCCGTGATGGGCGGGGGACAATATGCCAGGGAAAGCCTGGTGCTTGGTAGGCCGCACGGAGGAATTTTATCAACGGAGTCGATAAACAAAACCCAAAATATCCCAGAAAATTGCCGTATTGGCCACATTTCAACTCGTCTTGTGGGAACGCTAGCTAAAATGTCTACAGAAATTGCCAGACGTAATATAAACACTGCTCACCTGAAAACGGAACATGTATCTTTAGTCCGTGAAAGGTACAATTCTCCCAAGTGTCTCTTGAGGAAGGCTGCGCGCAAATTACGCAGGTTCGCGTGAGCGCGGCCAAGTCTATGTGCACGAGTACGTACGCAGGGAGCGGCTGCGCCGCACGGCTTGCAATGACTTTTTAGTGCATGCAATGTATTATTATTTATGACTAGATTCAAGGTGCATTGACGTACATTTTAATATTGCCTTCAAATTCATGCTGGGTTAAAAGTTACATAAAACATTATTGTGCACTCATTTACTGTAGCGCTAAATGCAGACATGAAAACACACGAGGTCCAGATCAAGGTTCTAATAACAACGTTTCAGTTTTGTTTCCTCAGCCTGATGAACCCATGGTAGTCCCTCCTTCTGTTACCTAGGCAACTATCAGTCAATTGCATAAGTCTTGAATAACCAGTCTAGCAGTGGCAGACTAGTCAACACATCTTCGGAAAGTAGTGGAGAGGGAGGCCACACAACGTAAATAAGGTACTAACTTCAACGTGTGTGTGTGTGTGTGTCTGTGGGTCTGTGTGTGAGTGTATGTATGTTAGTGTGTGTGTCCGTGCTTGCGTGTGTGTGTCTGTGGGTCTGTGTGTGAGTGTATGTATGTTAGTGTGTGTCCGTGCTTGCGTGTGCGTAGGGTTTATCTATGCAAAGGCGTGATACGAACATTATTATCTGTTGGTGGGTGTTATTAGCAACCTACTTGTTTGGAAACCGTTTTTTGATATTGGTTTTAACACTTTACTTTGATGCCTGAATTTCTCTTCCACTCTCTCTCTCTCTCTCTCTCTCTCTCTCTCTCTCTCTCTCTCTCTCTCTCTCTCTCTCTCTCTCTCTCTCTCTCTCTCTCTCTCTCTCTCTCTCTCTCTCTCTCTCTCTCTCTCTCTCTCTATCCTCCCTTTCTCTCTCTCTATCTCTCTCTCTCCGTCTCTCTCTCTCTGTCTCTTTCTCTATCTCTCCATCCCATCTTTTATCATCCCTACAGTTCAAGATGGTGCGGTCTGTCAGAGAAGAGGGTAGTCAGCTGAGCACCATACAAGACCTGAAGGACTCTGGCTTCGGCCGTCCTCCCCCCCGACACGGCCTCAAACTCCTTTTCTGGTTCGCCAACAAGTGTGTGGCGTTCAATCACCACGGCAACATGCTGGTACAGTGCCACCCTGAGAGAGGTGACTTCGGCTTCCACTACTTTGGCAACTTCGAGGAGATTCTCCCAGTTCTATCGCGAGACCGCAGGGAAAGATACTTCGAGGTGGGCAACCTGAACACAGAGACCTATTCCAAAGCCGAGGACCTACCGGACTACGTGAGCCAGGACTACGGGCTTTCCCTGGGCTACCGCCAATGCAACAAGGACCGCATCATCATAAGGCTGAAGCATAGGGACGTGACGGCCACCTATGTCACAGAGCACAAGGAGGATGGCGGCCGGGGGAAGTTTGACTCCGAACGCACCCACCTTGTAAATCCGGATTTGATCCGCATCATCCGGGACCCTGAGCTGGAGCTAGCGACATTCCTGGACCAGACGGGCTACATGGGGCTGTCGCTGAGAGAGCGCCTCCTCAGAGCTTTCAAGGTCTTTATTTTGTTTGTGTCTTCTTAGTGATCGCTTCTATTATTCTGAGCATCTCTGGGAATTTGTAGAGAGACACGTCTGATGTTAGCCATTGTGCGTTTATAGGTTAGGTCATAGGTCATATACTAAATACAATAGTTATATTGTATTATATTTTTTGTAAAAATCAAAGAAGAAAAGAAGAAGAAATACGTCTCTTGTCGTTGTTTCATTATAGCAAACAATGTCATCTCTGTTGTCGTTTCATTACAGAAAAACCCGGATGTCATCTCGTGGGAGTATGACTCCGAACCTTCCCAACCCTCAGAACGATCTGGTTCAGACCATAACACTTGGGACCTGGAGCAGGACCAGACCACTTCCCAGACGGGACTATCACAAAGAAAACGGTGCACCAGATCTTGCAAAGTCTTTAGTGTCTTTGTAGTCATCCTAATGGTTCTCCTGGTCATCACTTTTATTGTTTTGTTCATCTTAGGGAAGTTGTAGAGATAGCAGTCATTGTAGCCGTTGTGCTGCGGTTGGTCCATCAGGGTTGTGGTCAATTCCATGTCAACTCAGTCAATTCAGGAAGTAAACAGAAATTACAACTTTTCCGAACAGAAAAGCTTTGGGAAATGACTGAATTGAAATCTAATTGACCCTACCCCTGACGGCCGTAGATCATAAATGAAATAGTTGTATTATTATGTTTTATGATTATGTTAACTCAATACTTATAACACCTTACTCTTGTATGTCTTTCTGCTCTTGTCTCTTCTCACTGGCACTGATTTTTCACGTATTTTCCTTCCAAAGACTGTGATATGTGGTTGTCGTTACATTCTTTAGGTGAATGCACTGACTGTTAGTCGCTTTGGTAAAGAGTGTCTGCTAACTTATTAAATATGAAATGTAATGTTATTTTTAAAATCTTTTTGTAATCAATAAGATAATGGTTTAGAATAAAATACAAAGAAGGCAAGTTGTATAATTTGCCTTTATTTCACCTCTGTGATATATTTCTGTTCTTTATACAAATAGGGAACAGGAACCTCTCTAACACGCACGCACGCACACACACGCACACACACACACACACACACACACACACACACACACACACACACACACACACACACACACACACACACACACACACACACACACACACACACACACACACACACACACACACACACACACACACACACACACACACACACACACACACACACACACACACACACACACACACACACACACACACACACACACACACACACACACACATACTACATAAACACTTGACCTTTGTCACCTCATTGTCATTTGGACTGAAGTCAGAGCATCACTGAGACAGACAGCATACAAAGAACTCGTCAGACTCTACACACAGTACCCGCTATTATCATCATCATTGAGATATGGAGATAGAAGAGGACATCTATGCCAATGTAGAGGAGATCAGTGTGAAAGGATGTGATGATCTGGCTGCAGGTTATGAGACTTTACACCAGAGTCCAAAGGCTGGAACAAGTAAGTGTGTTTTACGGATTCTTACTGAGAGTTATGACTTGACTGACACACACACACTCTTTTGATCATAAATAAGAATGTGTAAACCAGACCTACAATAAGAGCTGCTCTAAAGAGTCCAAAGACATGGCAGATTCACACATAGGTGACAGATCTGAGGGAATGGTGGATGGAATCTGGATGCTGTGGAATGTGCTGTAGAAATGGTAAAACTATCTTGGGAAGAGACTACAGTGAAAATATGAATAACCTTTAGAGGGACACATTTCATTGATTTACACATTTCAAGCAAAAAAGAACTCGACGGACAATATGAGAGCTTAAACCAAGTTTATTCATCCCAGAGGATCGAACAGCTGTACCGACAAAAACATGTTTACAGTAGTGGTGGTATATGTACCCCACTTTGGTTGGAGTCTCCTCCTTCTCGCTAAACATTATATCTTTATTGCTAGGCAGGAAAGTAAGTGATACGGGCAATAAACGGTTTCTCTTCCCTTAACGTGACCTGACCTGACCTAGGCCCCCTTATCCACGGCTCTCTCCCCATAAGGACACAAGGCGAGACCCAAATGCAGACAGAGGAAGCAGATGGTTGAGCTCCGATATTTATTATAATCCAAGGGGTAGGCAAAAGGTAGGTCGGGGCCAAGCGAGAGTTCATAAACCGGGTCGGAGTCCAAAACAGTACCAGACGAAGGGCAGTCTCGAGGTCAGGCCAGGCAGGGGTTCAGTAACCAGATCTGAGTCCAAACAGTACAAGGGGATAGGTTGGCTTGAAAGAAGAGGCAGAGTGGTCAGGCAGGCAGGTTCGGAGTCAGGACAGGCAAGGGTCGAAACCAGGAGAACTAGAACCAAAAGAGACTGGGAAAGAATAGGATCAAGGAAACCGCTGGTTGACTTGGCAAACAAGACAAACTGGCACAGAGAGACAGGAAACACAGGGATAAATACACCAGGGATAGTAATCGACACCTGGAGGGGGTGGAGACAATCACAAGGACAGGTGAAACAGATCAGGGTGTGACACTCCCCCTTATCAATGCCTGCCACATGCAATCGTTCTCCCTGCACTCAGTACATTCCAAGCTTCATTGCACCCACCATAACCCTTCCTCCTACCATTAACCTCTGGTGTAGACCCTAGACTATGGCACCCCTCATGTCTCTATTATAACTAATAATAATATTTAAAGTTTAGCAATCCGAACCCATCACTGCATATCTAAGCATACCTCTCGAGCTGTCTGTATCCTCCTCTCCTGACTCTTTAAAAATATTCATAAACTAAATATGCTTTTCTGCTTCTCTGCCAAAATCTGGGTAAAAGATTGAAAGGAATTTGAGTCTTATTCAGTACATTTAGTAATTGCTTGCTTTTCTAAAGTCTACCAACCTTGCCAGCATGCGTGCCAGCTTAGTTAGACGAGCCAGCTACTCTAACTGAAATGGCTTCTTGGTAGCTAGTTATGAGGTTTGGAGATTGGGAACCCATCTCGGCTAGCTAAAGCCGACTTCATAAAATTGCTAGGTGGCTAGCAGTATCATAGAGAAACAACAATAACAAATGTACAATTTAAATGATATACTTTTTTACATGACAAATCTGAGGGGGCATGGTACCTCTGGTTTGAATTTATTTTCAGTCATATGAAAGTGGGACTGAGTTGAGGAAGACAGAATTATTGTTGACCACAGCATCAATTCCTCATTGTATCAGAGTAGCCTTGGTTTGTGAGGTAGAATAGAATAGATAGGACGAGGTCAGGTGTATGTAACCGCTTGTTTCTCTACACCTGCAGGACTGAATCATGAGAATCAAAACTGTCAGCCTTACAAGCTGGCTACAGTTTCTCTGGGACTGCTGTGTGTTCTCCTACTAACCACAGTCATAGGTCTCTCTGTGCCATGTGAGTATTCCATTCTCACATGTTGGACTTTAGGTTGAGTGCAGTTATGTGTGTGTAAGAAAGTTAACAACAGAAGGATAACAGCTCTCTCTTCCGTCACAGATGACGATGACTACACTCATTATCTCCTAACAGCCAACCACACCACAGAGAAGAAAGAGCTTCAGACTAGTTATGAAAACCTGACTAAAGAGAAAGAACAGTTGGAGAGGGAGAGAGACCAGTTACTGATTAGTTATAACAGCTTGGCTAAAGAAAGAGACCAGTCACAAACTCATAATATCAACTTAACTAGAGAGAGAGATGGGTTACAAAGGAAAATTTCAGAGCAGGAGAAAAAGATATCAGAAGAACTGGGTGAGTATCATTTCCATGATAATAACTGTGAATTTGAGCTGATTATGACATGTTGACAAATTATTTTCTGTGCGTTTGACTATATTGATCACTGTGCTTTCTTTCTGCAGGATGCTGTCCTGATGGTTGGAGGAGATTCGGATCTAGCTGTTATTACTTTTCAACAGAAAGTAAAACTTGGACTGAGAGCAGAGCCGACTGTATAAGGGGAGGAGCAGACCTGGTGATCATAAACAGCAGAGAGGAACAGGTGAGAGAGCGGAGGAGCAGAAACAAAGGGGGAAATAACGAATAAGAGAGAAACAGAGAGAGAGACACGCAAACAGACAGACAGACAGACAGACAGACAGACAGACAGACAGACAGACAGACAGACAGACAGACAGACAGACAGACAGACAGACAGACAGACAGACAGACAGACAGACAGACAGACAGACAGACAGACAGACAGACAGACAGACAGACAGACAGATAGATAGATAGATAGATAGATAGATAGATAGATAGATAGATAGATAGATAGATAGATAGATAGATAGATAGATAGATAGATAGATAGATAGACTAAACATACCAACTATGTTATTTCCAGCTGTTTCTAAACAAAATGGGAAAAGATGTGCACTTCTGGATTGGTCTGACTGACTCAGAGATGGAAGGGTTCTGGAAATGGGTGGATGGAACAACATCAACAACAACGTGAGTAATATTTACTTCTTGTAGTTTATTTTTGAAGCGTATTGTTTCTTAAATTAATATCATGTTGATATCATGTTCTGCTGAACTGGTTCTTAGGTTCTGGAGAAGAGGAGAGCCAAATAATACCGACAGGGAGGAGGATTGTGTGGTATTCAACAGGTTTATTGATCTGTCTTGGGACTGGCAAATTATTCCGTCATGGAATGACCAGCCTTGCTCAGTGAGTACCCAATGGGTATGTGAGAGCAGACCTAAATAAAGTGTCATAACATGACAAATCCATCCACAATAGGAGAATAATATCTGAATTCCCTTTTGAGTTAGCAATTGTATTATCACAGATTATTGTTGAAGTGTAATTTCAATCTATTACAACATTAGTTATGATTAGTAATGATTGTTGTTATGATTTGTAATGATTGAATTAATATAATATCGAATTGCTTATAATGAACCATAGTATTATGAATGAGAAACTTTAACCTGAAAGCTAATGTCGTGAATTCACATGCAGGGTCGAATCTAATCTAATCATCTAACTGTGAACAAGTCAAGTGCCATGCTTCAATTTGTGTTTATTTCTTTGTCAGATGGGATGATAATTATAGGCTACTTACTAATTCATTTTAGCTCCTAGTGGATGATATTAAATATATATTTTGAAAGCTAACAGAACAGAAATGTTTTAATTCTATTGTACATTGCTGCATAATTTCTCTGTCCATGTGATACATATTATAAATTATTTTAAACCAAAGAGAAAATACAACTGTTAGGTTATTTTATTCCCCATTGAATATTGTTGGGGAACAGAACTCCCACCTCTCTCTCTCTCTCTCTCTCTCTCTCTCTCTCAACATTTCCAAAGCAAGTGAGGTAGATAATATACAAAAGTGAAATAAACAATAAAATTGAACAGTAAACATTACACATTCAGAAGTTTCAAAACAATAAAGATATTATAAAGGTCATATTATGTATATATACAGTGTTGTAACAATGTACAAATGGTTAAAGTACACAAGGGAAAATAAATAAGCATAATTATGGGTTGTATTTACAATGGTGTTTGTTCTTCACTGGTTGCCTTTTTCTTATGGCAACAGGTCACAAATTTTCCTGCTGTGATGGCACACTGTGGAATTTCACCCAGTAGATATGGGAGTTTATCAAAATTGGGTTTGTTTTCGAATTCTTTGTGGATCTGTGTAATCTGAGGGAAATATGTGTCTCTAATATGGTCATACATTGGGCAGGAGGTTAGGAAGTGCAGCTCAGTTTACACCTCATTTTGTGGGCAGTGTGCACATAGCCTGTCTTCTCCATGTCTGCCTACAGCGGCCTTTCTTAATAGCAAGGCTATGCTCACTGTGCATAGTCAAAGCTTTCCTTAAGTTTGGGTCAGGTATTCTGCCACTGTGTACTCTCTGTTTAGGGCCAAATAGCATTCTAGTTTGCGCTGTTTTTTTGTTCATTCTTTCCAATGTGTCAAGTAATTATCTTTCTGTTTTCTCATGATTTGCTTGGGTCTAATTGTGCTGCTGTCCTGGGGCTCTGTGGGGTGTGTTTGTGTTTGTGAACAGAGCCCCAGGACCAGCTTGCTTAGGGGACTTTTCTCCAGGTTCACCTCTCTGTAGGTGATGGCTTTGATATGGAAGGTTTGGGAATCGCTTCCTTTTAGGTGGTTGTAGAATTTAACAGCTCTTTTCTGGATTCTGATAATTAGTGGGTATCGGCCTAATTCTGCTCTGCATGCATTATTTGGTGTTCTACGTTGTACACGGAGGATATTTTTGCAGAATTCTGCATGCAGAGTCTCAATTTGGTGTTTGTCCCATTTTGTGAAATCTTGTTTGGTGAGAGGACCCCAGACCTCACAACCATAAAGGGCAATGGGTTCTATTACTGATTCAAGTATTTTTAGCCAGATCCTAATTGGTATGTTGAATTTTATGTTCCTTTTGATGGCATGGAATGCCCTCTCTCTGTCTCTCTCACAAACACACACATAGAGTGCATACACATTTATTTCACCTCATTGCAATTTGGACTGTAAGGACATTCAGAGCATAGATGAGACAGACAACATACAAAGACAGAGACAGAGCAACAGAGACTATACACACAGTACCAGTTATCATCATCATTGAGATATGGAGATAGAAGAGGACATCTATGGCAATGTAGAGGAGATCAGTGTGAAAGACTGTAATGATCTGGCTGCAGGTTATGAGACTTTACACCAGAGTCCACAGGCTAGAACAAGTAAGTGTGTTAACAGACAATAATGACTGAGAAGTATGTTTTGATATGAGTACACTCCAAACTAAAGGTATTTAAATACATCCGAGTGAGGATGAAAGTCCCAGATCCCAACACCTCAGAATATTCTCCACATGGGCCAACTAGTCATTTAAATCAGTAAGATAAACGGTCCCCCTTGTTATGCAACAAGGTCATCTCCATTCAGCTGGTGATCAGCAAAAATACCACCCTGAATGCTTCAAAATCAAACTGACATACAGTTGAAGTCAGAAGTTTACATACACCTTAGCCAAATACATTTAAACTCAGTTTTTCTCAATTACTGACATTTAATCCAAGTAAAAAGTCTCTGTCTTAGGTCAGTTAGGATCACCACTTTATTTTAAGAATGTGAAATGTCAGAATAATAGTAGAGAGGATGATTTATTTCAGCTTTTTTTTCTTTCATCACATTCCCAGTGGGTCAGAAGTTTACATACACTCAATTAGTATTTGGTAGCATTGCCTTTAAATTGTTTAACTTGGGTCAAATGTTACGGGTAACCTTCCACAAGCTTCCCAAATGAAGTTGGGTGAATTTTGGCCCATTCAACCTGACAGAGCTGGTGTAACTGAGTCAGGTTTGTTGGCCTCCTTGCTCGTACACGCTTTTTCAGTTCTGCCCACAAATGTTCTATAGGATTGAGGTCAGGGCTTTGTGATGGCCACTCCAATACCTTGACTTGTTGTCCATAAGCCATTTTGCCACAACTTTGGAAGTATGCTTGGGTTCATTGTCCATTTGGAAGATTCATTTGCGGCCAAGCTTTAACTTCCTGACAGATGTCTTGAGATGTTGCTTCAATATGTCCACATACTTTTCCTTCCTCATGAAGCCATCTATTTTGTGAAGTGCACCAGTCCCTCCTGCAGCAAAGCCCCCCCACAACATGATGCTGCCATCCCCGTTTTTCACAGTTGGGATGATGTTCTTCGGCTTGCAAGCCTCCCCCATTTTCTTCCAAACATAACGATGGTCATTTTTTTTATTTAAAAAAAATAATAATAATTTTACCCCCTTTTCTCCCCAATTTCGTGGTATCCAATTGTTAGTAGTTACTATCTTGTCTCATCGCTACAACTCCCGTACGGGCTCGGGAGAGACGATGGTCGAAATCCATGCGTCCTCCAAAACACAACCCAACCAAGCCGCACTGCTTCTTAACACAGTACGCATCCAACCCGGAAGCCAGCCGCACCAATGTGTCGGAGGAAACACCGTGCACCTGGTGACCTGGTTAGCGTGCACTGTGCCCGGCCCGCCACAGGAGTTGCTAGTGCGCGATGAGACAAGGATATCCCTACCGGCCAAACCCTCCCTAACCCGGACGACGCTAGGCCAATTGTGCGTCGCCCCATGGACCTCCCGGTTGCGGCCGGCTGCGACAGAGCCTGGGCTCGAACCCAGAGTCTCTGGTGGCACAGCTAGCACAGTGCCCTAGACCACTGCGCCACCCGGGAGGCCCAAACAGTTCTATTTTTGTTTCATCAGACCAGAGGACATTTCTCCAAAAAGTACGATCTTTGTCCCAATGTGCAGTTGCAAACCGTAGTCTGGCTTTTTTTATGGTGGTTTTGGGGCAGTGGCTTCTTCCTTTGCTGAGCGGCCTTTCAGGTTATGTCGATATAGGACTCGTTTTTACTGTGGATATAGATACTTTTGTACCTGTTTCCTCCAGCATCTTCACAAGGTCCTTTGATGTTGTTCTGGGATTGATTTTCACTTTACGCACCAAAGTACGTTCATCTCTAGGAGACAGAACGTGTCTCCTTCCTGAGCTGTTGTCACGATGTTCTTAATAATGAATGTCGGACCATGGCGCAGCATACTTTGAGTTCCACATAATTTTAATGAATAAAGAGAAACTTAAGTAAAGACAAAACAAATAAAGAATAAACGAACCGTGACGACAATGCAGTGCTAACAGGCAACTAAACATAAACAATATCCCATAGCCCACAGGTGGAAAAAATGCTACTTAAGTATGATCCCCAATTAGAGACAACGATAGCCAGCTGCCTCTAATTGGGAATCACACCAAAACACCAACATAGAAAAAACAAACTAGAACCCCACATAGAAAATATAAACTAGACTAAATCCCTAGTCACGCCCTGACCTACTCTACCATAGAAAATAAAGGCTTCCTATGGTCAGGACGTGACAGCTGTATGACCGCTGCGTGGTCCCATGGTATTTATACTTGCGTACTATTGTTTGTACAGATGAACGTGGTACCTTCAGGCGTTTGCAAATTCCTTCCAAGGATGAACCAGACTTGTGGAGGTCTACAATTGTTTTTCTGAGGTCTTGGCTGATTTCTTTCGATTTTCCCAAGATGTCTGTCACGCCCTGACCATAGAGGGCTGTTTATTCTCTGTTGGTTGGGTCGTGATAGTGACTAGGGTGGGTCATCTAGGTGTTTAACGGTTTATGTTGGCCTGGTATGGTTTCCAATCAGAGACAGCTGTTTATCGTTGTCTCTGATTGGGGATCATATTTAGGCATCCATTTCCCCTTTGTGTTTCTTGGGATCTTGTCTACAGATAGTTGTCTGTGTACACACCAGTAGCTTCATGTTTCGTTTGTTCTTGTGCTTTATTGTTTTGTTTGGGGAGTTTCAATTTATTAAAATATGTGGAACTCTACGCACGCTGCGCCTTGGTCCAATTCTTTCGACGCGCGTGACAAAGAGGCACTGCAAAGAGGCACTGAGTTTGAAGTTTGGCCTTGAAATACATCCACAGGTACACCTCCAATTGACTCAAATGATGTCAATTGGCCTATCAGAAGCTTCTAAAGCCATTACATAATTTTCTGGAATTTTACAAGCTGTTTAAAGGCACAGTCAACTTAGCGTATGTAAACTTCTGACCCACTGGAATTGTGATACAGTGAATTATAAGTGAAATAATCTGTCTGTAAACAATTGTTGGAAAAATTACTTGTGTCATGCACAAAATAATGTCCTAACCGACTTGCCAAAACTATAATTTGTTAACAAGAAATGTGTGGAGTGGTTGAAAAATGAGTTTTAATGTCTCCAACCTAAGTGTATGTAAACTTCCGACCTCAACTGTACGTATTTGTAAGTCTGTCACCATATAAAACACACCCAATACTTTTAAAGTTATACTAATAAGTTATGGCATGTACACTATATATATTTTTTCAGGCATTGGGAAAACAAACTCCCAAGGATTGGGAGAGAGTGAGCGTGGGTGATATTGACCAATTCATGTGTGGGCGTTGAAGGTCAGTGCACGCTGGGTCAAACAGTTCAAACAGTTCAAAATATAATTTGGTGAATCATGGATAACAATTCAAACAGTTCAAAATATAATTTGGTGAATCATGGATAACTCCATCATTTGAAACGAGTTTCTGTAAATTATTTTTGGTAGAATTTTGGTAGAATTTCTATGTTGAAGATTCAAGAAAAATGTTGTGCATTTTTCACCATTTTCCATCCAATTGGCTTTATTTTTGTAATACATTACACTTGATCATTCTTGAATAAGTACCTCAATTTCTTTTTGTTTTTTTCTCTAACCTATTTTGTGCCTCTATAGTACAGTTACCATGACCATCTACCTGCATGTTACTTCCTCTATTTCCTTTATTAGTCTAATCTCTTTTGACCTAAACTGTTTTTGTTTTAATGATGAGTATTGTATTGAATGGCCTCTAAAAGTACATTTGAAAATGTCCCATACGATAAGGGTACCTTATTGCGGTACCTATATTATACAAAAACAATTATACAAAAAAAAGTCAATTATGATCTATTTTGTCTTAGTTAAGAACAAATTGTCATCCAATAGACTTTGATTACATTTCCATTATCCCCGTCCACGTGGAAATTCTCCAAGAGTTATATGGAGGCCAATTAGATGGTGGTCTGATCGCATTCGGTCTCCTATTAATACGTTTTAAACTTTTGATGCCAGCAAGAACGAGACCAGGAAGTAATGAAGACTGCTAGCTTGATTAAATCTCCTCCATGTATATCTCACTAGGTCAGGGTTTTTCAACCTTCATATATTCACTAGTTCTAATGTTTCCATGATCTTTGTGATCTCCTTAAGTGCTTGATGGTGATGGTTTGTAGAATGATTTCCTTCACGATCCATTGAGGTACTTAAAACCACATTATAATCTCCCACCATAGTAATAGATTATTTCGTTTCTTGTGAGCTCAATAGATTATTATATATACTTTCGAAAAAGTGTTGATCATCATTATTTGGCCCATATACATTAATTAGCCAGGTCTGTTTTTGGTCCAATAGCATATTTAAAATAATCCATCTGTTTGCACAATGAGATCAACATTTGTATTAATTAGTATAATCATCCCTTTTGAGTTTTTTTTGCCCATGACAAATATATACTGTATTTCTCCCTCCCAATCCTTTTCCCACCCAACCTCATCTATATTTGTAGAATGAGTTTCCTGTAAACAATAGATATTATAGTCTTTTTCTTTTAGCCATTTAAAAATTGATCTCCTTTTTGTATGATCTGCTAAGCCATTACAATTATAACTTGCTATACTTATATCCCCACATAATGACAACCAAGTTTCAATTATACTTACCACAACCAATGTTTGTAAACTTACCATTAAAAAGCACCATGATGATTAAGTGTCCATATAGCTGTACCATAACAATTTGCACTGTTAAGTGTACTGTAGCTGCAACTTTGTAAACCTCCAATTGTCCTAACATTCCACCCACTAAAGCCTCCCCCCATATCTAGGTCTGTTGTCACTAAGACCATCAGACCATCTCACTGACTCATGACACACCTTTGCGTCCTAAGGCAAACCCTTGGCCGCCAAATGACGTTGGCCAGAGGGAAATATGGGCAGTCCCATGATAACATAATTATCTATGAGGATGCTTAAGAGAACTAACCAAACATGGAAAACAGTCCGAAAAAAATGAGTAACAATAATAGATAATATTACTATAAATAATAACAGCACAATCTTGTACATGCGTGCTCATATTTGAAAGGCCGAGCAAGGCTATAAGCATGCCAGCCCAGCCTGCTCAGTTCATTGGATTCAATTGTTCGAAATTTTTTTTACAAATTAAGAGAAAACAACCTAAATATATCGCAACGCAAGACGAGTCCTTTTTTGTGTCCATTACATGCAAGAAATATTTAATCTAGTCTTCATTATATCCTGTTATATTCCGACAAAAAAAAACGAAAAAGGAAAAAGGCACATAGATTCTAACTGCCGCAAATGACTGCAAGTAAAAATTCGTCTTAGGCATCACATTATATCCTGTTGTGTTCCTGTTGTATCGCGCCATGGCAGTGCCAGAGCCGACCGCAAGCCAACCCCGGGCACTCCCTTACGGGAAGGCATACCCAAGTTCAACTCACGATCGATTCCGACACAGCCCCGGCACGACAGCCAAGAACACATGCAGTACTGGCAATCCAGAGCGAGTAAACCTGTAAAACCAACCCTCTCTCCACCCATACACATTAAGTTTTTTATTCCAGGGTTGTTGCTCTTTCACCTCGGCTGTTTTACACCTAGACCTATATCATTAGGATCAATAATATAAAAGGTAGGATAAATAGCTTATATAGAAATATATAATATACATTTCTCTCGCTTAGAGAAGTGCTTCCATAAGCCAATTATTGTATTAGTTCTACCGTTAACTTGAATCACTTTATCCCAGTGTTAACCAGCCCGCCACACAGTAGAGACACCAACCCTGTTGACAAATCCTAATCTTTCCATTTGCCGGTGTGTATCAGAAGAATAATCATCCTTTACATTTTTATGTTGAGATTTATTTTATAAAAGGGCAATACAAATTATTTTAGGATCGTCTAGGCCTATTCCAAAAGAGAACCTAGGCAGGTTTTAAATGATATAATCCTTTATCCTAGCCCTATAATACATCTATTCATATTTGTTAAGTTTTATCTAAAAAGCAAATCGTTCGGATTCACACGGCGAACAAGGGCCGCACTATAGAACAGATTTTATGTCATAATATACTCGACCTCTACAATTTTGACATATCATATTAAACAAACAAAGACTAAGTTGGTATTTCTAATGTACAATCTTCAAATTAAATAAAAAATCATGAAGAAAAAAAAAAGTCAGCCTTACCCATCCTTGCCTTCCCCTAAATCAAAATCAAATCAAATGTATTTATATAGCCCTTCTTACATCAGCTGATATCTCAAAGTGCTGTACAGAAACACAGCCTAAAACCCCAAACAGCAAGCAATGCAGATGTAGAAGCACGGTGGCTAGGAAAAACTCCCTAGAATGGCCAAAACCTATGAAGAAACCTAGAGAGGAACCAGGCTACGAGGGGTGGCCAATCCTCTTCTGGCTGTGCCGGGTGGAGATTATAACAGAACATGGCCAAGATGTTCAAATGTTCATAAATGACCAGCATGGTCAAATAATAATAATCACAGTAGTTGTCGAGGGTGCAACAAGTCAGAACCTCAGGAGTAAATGTCAGTTGACTTTTCATAGCCGATCATTGAGAGTATCTCTACCGCTCCTGCTGTCTCTAGAGAGTTTAAAACAGCAGGTCTGGGACAGGTAGCACGTCCGGTGAACAGGTCAGGGTTCCATAGCCGCAGGCAGAACAGTTGAAACTGGAGCAGCAGCACGGCCAGGTGGACTGGGGACAGCAAGGAGTCATCATGCCAGGTAGTCCTGAGGCATGGTCCTAGGGCTCAGGTCCTCCGAGAGAGAGAAAGAGAGAATTAGAGAGAGCATACTTAAATTCACACAGGACACCGGATAAGACAGGAGAAGTACTCCAGATATAACAGACTGACCCTAGCCCCCCGACACATAAACTACTGCAGGAGGGGTCAGGAGACACTGTGGCCCCATCCGATGATACCCCCGGACAGGGCCAAACAGGCAGGATATAACCTCACCCACTTTGCCAAAGCACAGCCCCCACACCACTAGAGGGATATTTCAACCACCAACTTACCATCCTGAGACAAGGCCGAGTATAGCCCACAAAGATCTCCGCCACGACACAACCCAAGGGGGAGGGCGCCAACCCCTGATATTACATCCATAAAGTCCAAAGTTCCATATTGCCTGAATAGAAAAATTATAAGTTCCTCATACCCATTCTGCATTACCATGAATCCAAACTTATTTTAAGTCCACATAGCCCACGGTTCCATACCGCATGAATAAAAACATAAATAAAAAAAGTTGTTCATGCAAAAAAAAAGTTTTTGTAAAAAAACAAATGAATCCATATTTATACTGTGTAAATATGCATCGGCGACTACTTCAACAGGAGGTAGCTATCGCTCATAGCCACGTTGTACTCTTCGAGTCCTTGAACATTTGTGTCACGATCGTCTTGATAAGAGAGAGAGGACCAAGGCGCAGCGCGTGAAAAATACATCTTCTTTTAATGAAGGAAAAAACAAACGTGACTCTAAACTGAACTAAGTGCACACATGCAACATAGAACATAGACAATTACCCACATTAACCTAGTGCCTATGGCTGTCTTAAATATGGCTCCCAATCAGAGACAATTAATGACATCTGTCTCTGATTGAGAACCATTCAGGCAACCATAGACACAGCTAGACACCTACACTAAACACAAACCCATCTACTCTACTTAACCCCCTAAACCATACAACCACCCTAGACAATACAAAAACACATACCTTCCCCATGTCACACCCTGACCTAACTAAAATAATAAAGGAAACAAAGAATACTAAGGCCAGGGCGTGACAATTTGGTTGTTTACATATAATTTATCGACCACTAGACAAACATTCTAAATGCTAAATCTAAATGCTAAATCTAAATGCTAAATTCGAAACTAAATGCATGCTCTTCAACCGATCGCTGCCCGCACCTGCCTGCCCGTCCAGCATCACTACTCTGGACGGTTCTGATTTACAATATGTGGACAATTACAAATACCTAGGTGTCTGGTTAGACTGTAAACTCTCCTTCCAGACTCACATTAAGCATCTCCAATCCAAAATTAAATCTAGAATCAGCTTCCTATTTCGCAACAAAGCATCCTTCACTCATGCTGCCAAACATACCCTCTTAAAACTGACTATGCTACTGATCCTTGACTTCGGTGATGTCATTTATAAAATATCCTCCAACACTCTACTCAGCAAATTGGATGCAGTCTATCACAGTGCCATCCGTTTTTTCACCAAAGCCCCATATACTACCCACCACTGCGACCTGTATGCTCTCGTTGGCTGGTCCACCCAACATATTCACCGCCAAACCCACTGGCTCCAGGTCATGTATAAGTCTTTGCTAGGTAAAGCCCGCCTTATTTCAGCTCACTGTTCACCATAACAGCATCCACCCGTAGCACGTGCTCCAGCAGGTATATTTCACTGGGCACCCCCAATGCCAATTCCTCCCTTTCCTTCCAGTTCTCTACTGCCAATGACTGGAACGAATTGCAAAAATCACTGAAGCTGGAGACTCATATCTCCCTTACCAACTTTAAGCATCAGCTGTCAGAGCAGCTCACAGATCACTGCACCTGTACATAGCCCATCTGTAAATAGCCCATCCAACTACCTCATCCCCATATATTTTTTTCTTCCCCCTTTGCACCCCAGTATCTCTACTTGCACATTCCTCTTCTGCACATCTATCACTCCAGTGTTTAATTGCTAAATTGTAATTACTTCGTCACTAAGGCCTATTTATTGCCTTACCTCCCTAATCTTACCTCATTTGCACACACTGTACATATATTTTTCCCCACTATTGTGTTATTGACTGTATGTTTGTTTATTCCATGTATAACTCTGTGTTATTGTTTGTGTCACACTGGTGTGCTTTATCTTGGCCAGGTCACACTTGTAAATGTTAATGTTCTCAACTGGCCTATCTGGTTAAATAAAGGTTAAATATATATATTTTTTAAAATCTGCTTCTCTGCTTGGAGCCTTTTGAAAGTGGGCTACAGGGCACTATTTCATGAGGAAATTGTTCATTAATAGAGAATAGGGTGTTCTTCAATTCCCTACCTTGTTGTAACAAGACCATTTTCATTTTGTAGTGGGTCAGCATAGCTACAATCAGACAGGGCCTTCCCTCTGCTCAGCCACCGAAACAGTGAGCTTTTTGTAAATAATTTGTTTCCACCTGTTCGTCCGTCATCTTGAGTTGACGTTTCATTGACGACTTTTTCCTCCTTTGACTGATAGTTTTCATTTTCATCCTCCTTTATTCCCATTGTAACAATATTATTTTTCATACTTCTGCACTTTAGATCAAGTCATTCGGCTTTCATTGTTTTATTATCATACCGCATGCATATGCATGCGATTTATTATTATGCGTGACTAGGTGCAAGGTCCATTGACCTACATTTTAATCTTGCCTTCAAAGTTACATAAAACATTACTGTGCACTCACAGTAATCTACAGTAAAGCTAATGCAGACATGAAAACACACATAGTCCCCAGCAGAGTTCTTATGACAATGTTTGAGTTTGGTTTCCTCAGCCTGAAGAACACTTGCATGGCAGTCCCTCCCTCTCACCTCTTACTTAGGCAACAATCAGTCATGTGAATAGTCTGCGACTGTCTGTCACAGTCGCAGACTAGTCACCACATCTTCAGAAAGTAGTCACCATAAATAAGGTACTAACTTTAACGTGTCTGTCTGTGAGTGTATGTATGTGCAGTGCTTGACTTAGACTGAAATCGGTAACGGTACTCATTTTGGGTGCTGATACTGTGGTGCAGGAGCTCCACAATACTTTTGAGCAAATATTCTATAAGAGGAACAGGAGCTCAAGCAGTGTGCAAAGCTGCCATCAAGGCAAAGGATGGCTACTTTGAAGAAACTAAAATATAACATTTATTTTGATTTGTTTAACACTTTTTTGGTTACTATATGATTCCAAATGTGTTATTTCATAGTTGTGATGTCTTCACCATTATTCTACAATGTAGAAAATAGTAAAAATAAAGAAAAACCCCGGAATGAGTAGGTGTGTCCAAACTTTTGACTGGTACTGTAGCTGTTATTACCTTTCAACAGAGAGTAAAACTTGGACTGAGAGCAGAGCCGACTGTATAAGGGGAGGAGCAGACCTGGTGATCATAAACAGCAGAGAGGAACAGGTGAGAGAGCGGAGGAGCATAAACAAAGGGGGAAATAACTACTGAGAGAGAGAAACAGAGAGAGAGAGAGACACACAGACAGACACACAGACAGACAGACAGACTAAACATACCAACTATGTTATTTTCAGGTGTTTCTAAACAAACTGGGAAAATATGTAAATTTCTGGATTGGTCTGACTGACTCAGAGATGGAAGGGTTCTGGAAATGGGTGGATGGAACAACATCAACAACAACGTGAGTAATATTTACTTCTTGTCGTTTATTTTTGAAGCGTATTGTTTCTTAAATTAATATCATGTTGATATCATGTTCTGCTGAAGTGCTTCTTAGGTTCTGGAGCAGATGAGAGCAAAATAACGCTGATGGGGAGGAGGATTGTGTGGTATTCAACAGGTTTATTGATCTGTCTTGGGACTGGGAAATTATTCAGTCATGGAATGACCAGCCTTGTTCAGTGAGTACCCAATGGGTATGTGAGAGCAGACCTAAAGTGTCATAACATAACAAATCCATCCACAACAGGAGAATAATATCTGAATTCCCTTTTGAGTTAGCAATTGTATTATCACATTTTTTGATTATTGTTGAAGTGTAATTTAAATCTATTACAACATTAGTTATGATTTGTAATGATTTAATTTATATAATAATTTATATAATATAGAATTGCTTTTGAAGAACCATAGTATTATGAATGTGAAACTCTAACCTGAAAGCTAATGTAGTGAATTGACATGCAGGGTCAAATCTAATCTAAACATCTAACAGTGAACTGTGAACAAGGCAAGTGCCATGCTTCAATGTGTTCAATTTGTGGATAACATTAAAGACATATTTTGAAAGCTAACAGAACAGAAATGTTTGAATTGTATTGTACATTGCAGGCATAATTTCTCTGTCCATGTGATACATATTATAAATTGTTTTAAAGCAAAGAGAAAATACAACTGTTATGGTATTTTATTCCCCATTGAATATTGTTGTGTATCTTTATATGGGTGTTGGGGAACAGAGCCCCCACCCCCACCTATCTCTCTCTCTGTCTCTCTGTCTCTCACAAATACACACACACACACACACAAACATAGAGTGTATACACATTTATTTCACCTCATTGCAATTTGGACTGTAAGGACATTCAGAGCATCGATGAGACAGACAGCATAGAAAGACAGAGACAGAGCAACAGAGACTATACACACAGTACCAGTTATCATCATCATTGAGATATGGAGATAGAAGAGGACATCTATGCCAATGTTGAGGAGATCAGTGTGAAAGACTGTAATGATCTGGCTGCAGGTTATGAGACTTTACACCAGAGTCCACAGGCTGGAACAAGTAAGTGTGTTTACAGACAATAATGACTGAGAAGTACGTTTTGATATGAGTACACTGCAAACTAAAGGTATTTAAATACATCCGAGTGAGGATGAAAGTCCCAGATCCCGACACCTCAGAATATTCTCCACATGGGCCAAATAGTCATTTAAATCATTATGATAAATGGTCCCCCGTGTTATGTAACAAGATCATCTCCATTCAGCTGGGGATCAGCAAAAATAGCAGATGTGTTCAGTGGGCCTAAGGATCAAAGCAGCTTTAAAGAAGTTCTCTGGTTACAGCATCAATATAAAGAGGTTTATTATCATCATTAATGAGAAACAGTGAGGCAATTCGTGGAAAGGTTCCTAATTTTTAGAGGGACTTGTTTCAAGCATTATTTTTTAAAATGTTTATATATAATTTGGATGGAAGTGATAGTAAAGGAGGACAGAAATACATTTGATTTCTGGTTGAAGACCACAAGACTCAGTTCCTCTTGGTATAACAGCATTGGTTTGTGAGGTGTATGTAACCACTTGTTTCTCTACATCTGCAGGACTGAAGCATGTGAATCAGAAATCTCAGCCTTGGAGGATGGCTACAGTTTCTCTGGGCCTGCTGTGTGTTGTCTTACTGATTACAGTCATAAGCCTCTCTGTGCACTGTGAGTGTTCAACTCACATGTACCTGAATGTGTATTTATGTGTGTGTTTGCAAATGTGTGTGCAAGAACGAGTGAGCCAAAAAAATATTGTTGGTGTGTGCTCTCTTCTCTTTTCAATCACAGATGATGAACAGTATTACGCACTGTCCAGACTCCAGACTTCATACAACAACCTGACTGAGGAGAAATTCCAGCTGCAGAGAACAGTTTCAGAGCAGGAGAAGAAGATATCCGAGCTTGGTAAGTATGATGTTGTAAGAATGTGAATGTAGGGGATGATATAATGATCAATAGCAATTGTTCTGTATTATATAATTATAGTATATAATAACTGGTCTGTATAGCTGAATTAGCTGTATTCATCCTCTTTCTATAGGACCCTGTCCTGATGGTTGGAGGAGACTCAGATGTAGCTGTTATTACTTCTCTAATAACAGTAAAACTTGGAGTGAGAGCAGACAAGACTGCAGAGAGAGAGGAGCAGACCTGTTGATCATAAACAGCAGAGAGGAACAGGTGTGTACGTGGGTACATGAGAGAGAGCGAGAGAGATAGAGAGCGAGAGAGAAAGAGAGAGAGAGCGAGAGATAGAGAGAGAGCAAGAGCGAGAGAAAAAGAGAGACTACATTTACTGCTTTTCTTGTATGCAGCATTTTCTAAACACATTGGGGGAAAAAATGCATTTCTGGATTGGTCTGACTGACTCAGAGAAGGAAGGGATCTGGAAATGGGTAGATGGAACAACACCAACACCAACCACAACACAGTGAGTGAAATGCAGAGTAACATGTCAATTACAATGGAGCAGGCAGAGTAACCAATAATCACTTGTTATTCTTCCTGGGTTGACTGTTAACTGAACTGGTTGGTTCTTAGGTTCTGGAGAAAAGGAGAGCCAAATAATGCCCAGGAGGGTGAGAACTGTGCAGTCTTCAACAGCTTCAGCGATAACCTGGGAATTATACAATCATGGAATGACCAGCCTTGCTCATTGCTTACCCATTGGGTATGCAACTACACACCTAACGTGTCGTCCTAATAGGCCTACACATCGCGATGGCATCTGCCCACAGGAGAATATCTGAATTCCATTGTTACAAAACTAAGCATCTCCTACAAATTCATGCTGACAAGTCCTGGCAGGAAAACAGATGACCCATAACACATGTAAAAAAAAAAAGTCCCGCTAATTAGCTAACGATTAAAATTAACGAAAGCTAACTTTGAATCTACGTCAGACGTTAATTCTTCAAATCGGCTGTTTTGGCATATGTTTCAGATAATCTGAACTCCCTTTTGAATTTGCAAAAGCGTTTAGATTTATTTTTCGACATAAAGGTTAATTTCTCCTGCATTTCATTAGTAGCACAAATTGTAGAGACAATTAAAATGAATCTTGACAAAACATTACAGTTAACTATGACTAACGTGCGCCCTCTACTGACTAGAAAGGCATATAGAAGGTCAAAGCGCAGAACATTACAGTAGTAGCTAGAATTACTTCAGATTGCTTAAGAGAATTGATTGTGTTGTAATATGAGAATGCAACTAAATTGGAAGCTGATGCAACATGTAGGTTCAGTCATAATCTATCCATACAACAAGACAGCTGCTTTAAACTGATAATGTCTTTGTCAGATGGAATGATTTGACAAATAAACATTTTAGAAGCTAAGAGATCAGCCATCTTTTCATTTATTGTATCGTGCAAACTGACAATAAAAGTATTAATCATTTGACCTTTGTTCATATGCTTTTTTAGAAATCTGTGTTGTGTTGTCATAATAACACGCACTCAGAGTCAAGATGTTTAATATAATAATGTCACTTAATCAAATGACTTATTCTATCAATAACTATAATGAAGTGAAACAGAGCTTTGTGCTTTAGCAATGCAAACATGGGACCAATTCAATTCCTCTGGTAACTGTGGGATAATCTACTCATGGGATTGGAGGAGAGTGTGTGCACACTGTACTGTACAGGTGTAGGTGTTGATTCAGGCCAGCGACCTAGCCACTGACCATTCTTGACCATTTTCCCTACGGATCCCAGGCTTGAGCCCCTCCATTTGTGTGGCTATTCTGAATAAAATCTACAAATTGTCCAGTATTTTACTCACCTCAATTAAACAAAATACAATTATGTTTATTTACATGAATATTGGGGAAAAGAAACCTCTCTCTCTCATACATAGAGTGCATACACACGTTTTTCACCTAATTTCAATTGGGACTGTGGACTGAATTCATTCTCAGAGCATCAGTGAGACAGAAGACAAAGAGGGAGAGAGAGATAGAGACCACAGAGTTACACAGTATACATTATACACCAGTTGTCATCATTGAGATATGGAGAAAGACGAGGACGTCTATGCCAATGTAGAGGAGATCAGTGTGAAAGGCTGTGATGATCTGGCTGCTGGTTATGAGACTTTACACCAGAGTCCACAGGCTGGAACAAGCAAGTGTGTTAACAGATTCTTAAACAGATCTTTATTTATTAAGTTTACTTTGCAGGACAAAAACATACATCTGAGAGATACTGAGAAATGATGAGTCACACCAGATTTAGCTAAGACCTATTTTCCGTCTGTAGTCCCCGGGCAGGTGAACATCTAATCATGGAAATATTCTATGCAAAACAGACAACCTAAATAGATCAGACATTATAAAAAAACTGCGATGGAGGACATAGGGATATTTTATCAACACATTGCACTGAGAAAGTGAAACACATTGCTGTTGGATATAAATGGAAATATCTGTGTACTCAAATGAAAGATGTACTACATATGGAGGGGACATGGAGGAGACATATTGCTAACACTAACACACTGCTAATACTAAAGGCATGTATAATATTATCACCTGTAATAAGTATGTATGAAACGCTGCAAACGCTGCCATGTTTTATAAATCAATAAATCAATCAGAATCATGTTCAAAATCATCATATGTTGTCTTTCTATGTAGTAATGACACATTTCACACAAAACAAATTCCTTTTGAATTGGAACCAAATTATTTCATGGAAATGGTAGTAGAGGAGGACAGAATTGCTGTTACTGTCTGTCTGTGTGTGGTTGAAGACCACAGCATCAGTTCCTCTTGGTATCAGAACAGCATTGGTTTATGAGGGAGAAACTGGTCAGCTGGAAAGACTAAGATAGATACAGTAGGACTAAGTCAGGTGTATATTATATTTGTTTCTCTACACCTGCAGGACTGAAACTTGGGAATCAGAACTGTCAGCCTTACAGACTGGCATCAGTTTCTCTGGGACTGCTGTGTGTTCTCTTGCTGACCGCAGTCACAAGACCACATTCTTATCGGCAGACTCAACAGCCTTGGTTTCTCAAATGACTGCCTCGCCTGGTTCACCAACTATTTCTCAGACAGAGTTCAGTGTGTCAAATCGGAGGGCCTGTTGTCCGGACCTCTGGCAGTCTCTATGGAGGTGCCACAGGGTTCAATTCTCGGGCTGACTCTTTTCTTTGTATATATCAATGATGTCGCTCTTGCTGCTGGTGATTCTCTGATCCACCTCTACGCAGACGACACCATTCTGTATACCTCTGGCCCTTCTTTGGACACTGTGTTAACTAACCTACAGATGAGCTTCAATGCCATACAAATCTCCTTCCGTGGCCTCCAACTGCTCTTAAATGCAAGTAAAACTAAATGCAGCATCGCAGTGCTAACTGCGCCACCAGAGTCTCTGGGTTCGCGCCCAGGCTCTGTCGCAGCCGGCCGCGACCGGGAGGTCCATGGGGCGACGCACAATTGGGCTAGCGTCGTCCGGGTTAGGGAGGGTTTGGCCGGTAGGGATATCCTTGTCTCATCGCGCTCCAGCGACTCCTGTGGCGGGCCGGGCGCAGTGCCGCTAACCAAGGGGGCCAGGTACACGGTGTTTCCTCCGACACATTGGTGCGGCTGGCTTCCGGGTTGGAGGCGCGCTGTGTTAAGAAGCAGTGCGGCTTGGTTGGGTTGTGCTTCGGAGGACGCATGGCTTTCGACCTTCGTCTCTCCCGAGCCCGTACGGGAGTTGTAGCGATGAGACAAGATAGTAATTACTAGCGATTGGATACCACAAAAAAGGGGGGGAGAAAAGGGGATAAAAAAAACTTTAAAAAACCAACAAAAAAAAAACAAGATCGCTGCCCGCACTTGCCCGCCCGTCCAGCATCACTACTCTGGACGGTTCTGACTTAGAATATGTGGACAACTACAAATACCTAGGTAAACTCTCATTCCAGACTCACATTAAGCATCTCCAATCCCAAATTAAATCTAGAATCAGCTTCTTATTTCGCAACAAAGCATCCTTCACTCATGCTGCCAAACATACCCTCGTAAAACTGACTATCCTACCGATCCTTGACTTCGGCGATGTCATTTACAGAATAGCCTCCAAACCTCTACTCAGCAAATTAGATGCAGTCTATCACAGTGCCATCCGTTTTGTCACCAAAGCCCCATATACTACCCACCACTGCGACCTGTATGCTCTCGTTGGCTGGCCCTCTCTTCATACCCACTGGCTCCAGGTGATCTATAAGTCTTTGCTCGGTAAAGCCCCGCCTTATCTCAGCTCACTGGTCACCATAACAACACCCACCCGTAGCACGTGCTCCAGCAGGTATATTTCACTGGTCACCTCCAAAGCCAAATCCTACTTTGGCCGCCTTTCCTTCCAGTTCTCTGCAGCCAATGACTGGAACGAATTGCAAAAATCACTGAAACTGGAGACTCATATATCCCTCTCTAACTTTAAGCACCAGCTGTCAGAGCAGCTCACAGCTCACTGCACCTGTAAATAGCCCATCAGTAAATAGCCCATCCAACTACCTCATCCCCATACTGTTATTTATTTTTTGCTCCTTTGCACCCCAGTATCTACTTGCACATTCATCTTCTGCACATCTATCACTCCAGTGTTTAATTGCTAAATTGTAATTATTTCGCCACTATGGCCTATTACCTCCCTTATCTTACCTCATTTGCACACACTGTATATAGACTTTTCTATTGTGTTATTGACTGTATGTTTGTTTATTCCATGTGTAACTCTGTGTTGTTGTTTGTGTCGCACTGCTTTGCTTTATCTTGGCCAGGTCGCAGATGTAAATGAGAACTTGTTCTCAACTGGCCTACCTGGTTGAATAAAGGTGAAAAAAATATATATATATATGTCTCTCTGTACACTGTGAGTATTCAACAATCACAGGTGGTAGGGTGTTTGTGTGTGTGTAAAAAAACATAAAATGATCAATTTGTTCTCTGTTCCATCACAGATGACGATGACAAACAATCAACTGTCCAGAAGTCTTTCTCTTCTAACGGCCAACCATACTTCAGAGAAGGAAGAACTAGTTACGAAAACCTGACTAAGGAGAGAGACCGGCTGGAGACTTCTTTCAACGCCTTGAATAATGACAGAGACCAGTTACAGGCACGTTTTAACACCTTGGCTGAAGGGAAACACCAGTTACAAAGGACAATGGCAGAGCTAGGAAAGAAATATCTCAGAAGAACTGGGTGAGTATGTACATTGTGCAAATACGTGTGAATTTGTGTTGATGTGAAAAGAGTATTATGATATATTGAAGTCATATGACTGTATTGACCGATATGCTTTCCTTCTGCAGGATGCTGTCCTGTCGGTTGGAGGAGATTCAAGTCTAGCTGTTATTACCTCTTTAAAGAGAAGAAAACTTGGGAGTCAGAGCAGGATGTATAAAGAGAGGAGCGGACCTTGTGATCATAAACAGTAGAGACAAACAGGTGAAAGAGAGGGAGACATACAGACAGACAGGCAGAGATAATAAACCTATGAACTATGTTTTCCCCAGGTGTTTGTGGAATAAATTGGCTAACAATCTGATGTTCTGGATTGGTCTGACTGAGTTAATGAAGGAAGGCACCTGGAAATGGGTGGACGGAACAACTGCAATTACAACACAGTGAGCAAAATACAAATGGATCGTGTAGATACTTGGATCTTGTACTAAATGCTAAAGACTTAATATAATCTTCCTCTTAACTTGTTGGTTCGTAGGTTCTGGAGACAAGGACAGCCAGATATTCATCTGGGTAGTGAGGATTGTGTGGTATTTAACAGTTTCAATAATTCACCCTACTTTGGATCTATTCAGTCATGGAGTGACAAGCCCTGCTCATAAACTAATCAATGGGTATGCGAGAGCACAGTGAATGTGTCATAATGTACGATAACATCCTTTCACTATACAAACAGAATGTGATATCCTTTAGAGTTAGCAATAGCTCTAGCCTAGATTCATGACTAAAATCTAATTTGAATAATAACATAATAATTGACATCAGTACATTTAATTATGGTTTCATTGATATAATAGAATGGCAATTAGTAGTGCATTTTTTAAAATATTATAGCTAATGTAGTATCAACAAGTTAAATGCAAATCTTTAAACAGTAATTAAGTTAATGTCAGATGTGATAATATTACACACGTACACTGAGTGTACAAAACATGAACACCTGGTCTTTCCATGACACAGATTGACCAGGTGAATCCGGGTGAAAGCTATGATCCCTTATTGATGTCACCTGTTAAATCCACTTCAATCAGTGTAGATGAAGTGGAGGAGACAAGTTAAAGAAGGATTTTTAAGTCTTGAGACAACTGAGACGTGGATTGTACACGTACGCAACGCTGGTGGCTTTCTCTTGCGTTCGAGCATTATTGCATCCAGCATTCTGAAAATAAACGCATTTATTGTTAATTAGCTCATGCAAAATTTTTTTTTTGGGGGGGGGGGGGGGTTGCATATACGTATTTGTAAGTCTGCCACCACATAAAACACACCCACGATTTCAAAAGTTATGGCATGTACACTATATTTTCTTCCGGCCTTTGGGAAACCAACTCCCAAGGATTGGGAGAGAATGAGTGTGGGTGATATTGGCCAATTCATGTGTGGGCGTTGAGGGTCAGTGCACGCTGGGTCAAACAGTAGTTTAATCTCAATAGTTCCCTTTCCTTCATCTGAATTCATGTGGGTTAAAAACAGAACTGCTTAACAGGATAGACCTAAAGTGTCAGCTAAAACTATCTGGGACTGGACAAAGAGAGGACAGAGATCCGGTAAGGACAGACACTTGCTGACACACACACACACACCAGCAGTTACGACTGACTGACCAAGATTCATCAGTCATGTCGTTTCATTGTAAAAATACCAGTATTAGGAAATTAGAGATTATTTTTCAACATTCTATCAACAGGTTGTTTTGCTGTCAACCTGCATTATTATGAAATACTCGGCAGGAGTCCTGTTGCTCTTGACAACAATGCTCACTACAGTCAACAGTGCAGAGGTGGGTGACCCCAGTTTTATTTTATTTATTCTTTATTTAACTTGACAAATCAGTTAAGAACAAATTCTTATTTACAATGACGGCCTAGGAACAGTCGGTTAACTGCCTTGTTCAGGGGCAGAACGACAGAGTTTTACCTTGTCAGCTCAGGGATTTGATCTAGCAACCTTTCGGTTACTGGCTAAACGCTCTAACCACTAGGCTACCTGTCACCCCAGTTGTACATATTATTTGAATATATTGGTGACACAATTTACAGGAAGCCAGAGCTTTATATTTATATATGTAGCCATATACAGTATATATGCTAACAGTGAACAGCTGTCCTCAGCCGTGCCAGAATGATTCTAACACTGTATAGCTGTCCTCAGTAGTGCCAGAATGATTGTAATGCTGTATAGCTGTCCTCTGCAGTGCCAGAATGATTCTAACACTGTATAGCTGTCCTCAGTAGTGCCAGAATGATTGTAATGCTGTATAGCTGTCCTCTGCATTGCCAGAAT
This sequence comes from Salvelinus alpinus, assembly GCF_045679555.1. Taxonomy (NCBI): domain Eukaryota; kingdom Metazoa; phylum Chordata; class Actinopteri; order Salmoniformes; family Salmonidae; genus Salvelinus; species Salvelinus alpinus. Next base: position 55,821,416 of record NC_092091.1, read on the forward strand.
GATTGTAATGCTGTATAGCTCTCCTCAGCAGTGCCAGTGTCGGTGTGATGAGGAGCGGTTGAACATGGAACTGAGCTCGGTGGACGACCGCTACCCGACGTGCAGGGAAGAGATGATGGGGAACATCACCGCGGGCGACCTGCTGACCAGGGAACGCCAGGCCAGCCCTTCTTTCTCCACCGCCTGGTCACAAGCTGAACGCTGCAATGTGACGGTGGCGAACCTCACCGACCTCCATGTCACAGCGTTGACCCTCTACACAAACGCATACAACCGCACCTTCCCTTTGATCTTCGACGTGGAAGCTAGATCTCTGGGCCCCGACGCCAATGTTTACCGCCGGTACTTCCTGTTCAAGTCCCTCCACTTCCTGCTGACCGACGCCCTGCGGCTCCTGATAGGGCGGGAGGAGGCAGAGGCGGAGCAGGATGGGAAGGGCTGCCTGCTGGTGTATGCTGACAGCGGGCGCGGGGACAACTTGCGAGGCGAGGTGGGGGATCAGGTGCGCACCGGGCACTTTGTCCTGGCGTCCACGCGGCGGTACAGCTCCAGGTTTGACCTGACCATCCGGACGTGCCACGGGCACCTGCTGCCCCGCTCGCATTCGCGCCACTGCCGCTCCTCTTCAGGCCTCAATGTGCTGGTGCCACCCTATGAGCTGTTCAGGGTGGTGGCGGTAAAGAAGGTACCTAACAAATGGGGAGGTGCTCTGACGTGGCACTTCTACCTGGAGTCTATTGGCACTATGACCAATCTCAACTGCGCTATGACTTCTGCCATGTGATCGGCAAGTTAGCTTGTACAAAGCTCTAAGCAAATAAAGTTTGTTTGTTTGAAGAATCGATTGATTGATTGATTTTAAGATTTTTCAGTAGACACTACTACCCACTACTCAGATCCATAAACATGGATCGCAATCATCACTTTTTCTCTCTACAAAAAAACACTCAAACCTACCTTCCTAATGTACCTATACACCTCTCTAAACTTGAAATTCCTCAACAGTCTCATGCAGTGGCAATTTAGTAGATGTGGCAGTACAGTCCGTGGTGATGTCTCCCTAGTAGACCATTCATACAGCAATGATGTCTTTCTAGTAGACCTGCCAATGTCTGTCCCCCAGTACAGTCTGCATCCTCCAAAAGCCCCACATGCTCATTCGGCGCATCCAACTCAAACGTTCCATCTCCCTAAACACTTCCCTCTCCATCTCCCCGCCTGCCCAAAGCATGTCCGCCAGCTCCCAGCATTGGTCGGGCTCCAGCAGGAACCCCCACCGGGACTCGGAGGCCAGGTAGCGTCGGACCTCCCTGCCCAGCGAGGCGTCCCCTAGCTCCCGCAGACCGCGGAAAAGCGCCAGTGTGGTCTGAGGGTAAGGCTCAGCCTTGATCGCCTGCTTGATGTATTCCGCCGTGATCTCTGTAATCCCCTTGGAGCCTGTGACCTTTAAACCTTTCCCTAGACATGCTAGATCTAAGAGAGTCTGGTTGGGTGTTGTTGAGAGGCCAAGGAGGAAGCAGAGGAAGAGGTCATAAGTTCCGTGCGTATTCCGTAAAACCCTGTCCACGGTGCATCTGTGGAGGTCTAAAAGGGTTGCTCTCCTGAACGTCCCTTTCAATCGATCAAAGAGTGTAGTAGGTTGGAGTAGTAGGTTTCTCCTTTTATTTGTGTAGGTGAGAAACACGTGCAGGGCAGCTAGGTAGTCTTGAATGCCTGTGTATGCAAAGCGGTACATTTCCTCCAGGTACATCTCACACCCTGCGATGAGCGGCCTACACAACCTGTGGAATGTGGAACTTTTAGAGACGTCGATTCCGCATTCCTTCACATCGCTCTCGCTGAATATGAGGCTTCCTCTTTCCTGTTGTAGAAAAGCCAGCTTCCCAAGCTTACGAATAACCTCTCTGATTGATTCTGAGTGTTCACCATTTCGATTGTTCTTCAAACCAATCCGAACAAGCAAAAAGTGAGTGTATAGTTGCGTCAGAGTGTCTATCTCGACACACTCTCCCGCCTCAGTGTTTTCTAAAATGGTCGCCAACATCTCACAGCACAACGGTGTTTGGCACAGGACGCAGAGGTTCCGTGATGACTCTAGGGCAATAGCTTTCATGACTAGGGCGATAGCTTTGTGCACCAGACTCTGATTGCCAAACCTCTTTCTAAAGAACTCCCTCTTCTGGGTGTCGTCGAAGCCCCGTATCTCTGTCAAGCACTGTTGATGGGGGAGGAAGTCGATGGGGATGAAACTGGCAGCCGCAGGCCTGGTGATCACCCAGACGTAGGCAGAGGGAAGAAGCAGCTGACACCAGATGAGGTTCGCTAGGAGGATGGGCAAAGGCATCTCCTTATTGATGTCAGACTCTACTGATATGCTTTCAAAGTCCAGGGGAAGGTTGAATTGGTCCAAACCGTCCAAGATGAAGACCACCTTAGACCGACTCAGATCCAGACCGGGGTTCTCACTCTCCGACGTCATGGACAAGTGGAAGTGGCTGATGAGGCCACTCAGACTGAAGCTCCGGTCTATCAGCCAATTGAGTTCACTGAAGGGAAAGACAAACAAGAAGTCGACTTCCTGATTGGCTCTGTCCTCGACCCAGTTCAAAACAAACTTCTGGACACTCGCTGTCTTCCCTGAGCCTGCGGGTCCCTTCGTCAGGACGGTTTTTACTTGAGGCCGATCCGGAGATAGCGGCGGTTTGAAGATATCGTCAAGCTTGATCGTTACTTCCTCATTAGCAGTGGGCATATCTGATGGTGGCCTTACGGGTCGCGTGGCAGCATGCCTATCGTTGTGCCATTGGACGTTGCCCTCGGTGATGAGGAGTTCCACATAGGAGTGTGTGAGGCAGTGACTCCGCACCTCTTGTCCTGCTGGGGTTCCATCACACAATGACACGTATCTCCCTCTCAGCTCTGATTGGAGCTTCTCTCTGACTCCTCCTACTGCTGGGACACACACACACAGTGAGAGATAGAGAGACACAGGGAATTCAGATTAGATTGTTTAGGAATTTTTGCAGGTGTACAAGTATTTTCTGCATGCCTACAAGAGAGAAACATTCTGAATGAAACTAAATATATTATTGTCTCCAGTGAACTTAGCTCTAAATGTTGTGTGCACAGTGAGATGAGCTACAGAAGAAATGTCAATAGGAAGTAGATTCAGTATATAATTCCAGGCAAATTAAAATCATGAAGAGATAAATTACTTACACTTGCTCCTCTGAGTATGAGCTATACGTTCTCCCTCGGTGTGTGGCAAGGTCACCCCCTGTTGGCCAGAATCCTCCATCGCAGTCTGAGGCTGACGTCACAATCCGTGGGGTTGGTCTGGGATACACTTGTGATTTCCTCCCGGAAGAAATTCACAGCAGGGTTGGGCTCAATTCAGCATGCTCTTGAATAAAGGGTGGGAGTCATGTTTTGGCTGTTAAATGTACTAAAATGAGAACACAATAGAAATGTTAACTTTCAAATGGTACCTCAAAGATGGTTGGAGGGTCACATCAGAGAATGCTGACCCTAATGGGAATATCAGTTGTTTTAAATGACACTGTCAATCTTCCATAGGAAACAGGGTTGGGCTCAATTCAGAATTGAATTGAGAATGTCTGATAAATTCCAATTAAATGATTGAATTTTAATTGAATTCCAATCGAAGTAGTAAACAGGATATGGAATTGAATTAAAGGAAATAGAATTGAACTCGGTGAAATAAAAAATGCCTCTTCTATTCTATATTCTGTCCACAAAGTGAGAATATTTTGTATTGAGGTCAATGAGGGTGTCGAATTTAGTCAACAAAAAACGTTATTGCTAATTTGCTACGTGAGACTTATTTGATTGAACAGAAATGTTGTAATGGTTAGGTTGTTATGAATGCACATAAGTGGACACACGTGGCATTTCGGCAACTTTGAAAAAAATTACTTTAACTGAGTTGTGCCTGTTGTCATAGAGATAGATAGAGGACTCATCATAGATATAACCTGTTTTAGCATGGACATTGCCATTGAGGGCTTCAACCACTTTAAAGTAGTCAACTGGGTGAGGATTCCTATGAGAAGGGAGCAATCAGCCAATGAAGAAGAAGGAAACAGACTACTTTAAAATAGAGATAGCATTAATGGTGCTGCCCATGCTGTTACAGATGCTATAATGGCACAGATACAAAGATGCTCCCGAGTGGCGCAGCAGTCTAAGGCACTGCATCTCAGTGCAAGAGGCGTTACTACAGGCCCTGGTTTGATTCCAGGCTGTATCACATCAGGCCGTGGTTGGGAGTTTCATAGGGTGGCGTACAATTGGCTCAGCGTCGTCCGGGTTTGGCCGGGATAGGCCGTCATTGTTAATAAGAATTTGTTCTTAACTGACTTGCCTAGTTAAATAAAGGTTAAATAAAAAGTTAAAATATTTCAATGAGTCCTCTATCTGTCTCTATGGCCTGTTGTTCACACATGTATCTGCCCTTTCACTGGATAGAATGTTCCCACCTGCCTTCCATGTTTGAGGACATCTATTTCCATTGTTGACAAGTGGTCATTTGACAATCTTGTCAATATAATAGACAATCTTCAATTGCAATCAATTAAATTCTACTTCCTGCTATTCCAACTCAAATTCTACACCACTTAGTGACTGAATTGAGCCCAACCCTGATTCACAGCTAATAGTACAAACCTGAGATACAACAGAGGATCAGATAAATGCCATGACCTTGTTTGCACCTGTTTCATTGTAAACCTGACTCTAAGACTTGGGGGGTCGTTTTTAACTCAAACCATTCAGAGTAGACAGACGATTTCGTGAAAAAGTAACTTCTCTAGCTTAAACACAAGGGGGGCTTTTCTCAAATGAAAGTGGACGAGAATACGCTTGAATGTAATACAAATTAATCTAGCTAGATGTTCATTTTATACATAAAAGGATAAGTAGCATATAGTTTTTAAATGTTTTCATGGTTTTCTCCTTCAAGAAAACAACTGCTGATTCAAATGGGGTGTGGCAGATTTCAAAACTCTTCAGAGAACTGGTAGGATTCTCTTGTCCATCCTCGCCAAAAGGAGGATATCAAGGAGGGGAGGACCGTGTTCCGTTCTAGTAGGCTAGAGACTCTCCTTGACCACTTATCGGTTTTTCGGGTCACGGAGGAAAGACTTTTTACCAAATGATTAAAGTCAATGGTTTTGTTTAAAAAAACGTGGTGACGTCACCAACGTCCGGGCCTCTGTTAGTTCCTCATGGAATAACGTTTCACAGCAGCCATACCTCTCTACTACGTTGCGCACAGTCAAATTAGCCCCAAGGTTGCCTTGTTAAATCTTGTTCATTCTCGAAAATGAAATACCATGACTGTTTTCTCATGATACAACATACTTTGGTAATATCGTTATCAACCTAAAAATAAATAAATCCCTTAAAAATAAATGTGAATGCAGGGTGTGCTATTAGCTTGCTAACACTCTAAGAGAGACTGGTAGAATAGCTAGCATAGCTAGCCATCGCTAGCATTCACTGGTTGAAGTTTAAATCACCTTTGAGTGTAATGGAGTGGACTATTACATGAATACATGTCATTAGGGTTTCCAATCAAAAACACATATTTTGACCAATGGGTAAAATAGTATGTTAATTGTGTAGACACTCCTCTAAGAAAACCAATGGTCCAAACCCATGTCTCAATCATAATCCGTTCAAAAGTGTTTACCCTTAGGGATAGCCAAAATTAGGGTGACTAAATCAATGGAGGCCAGAGAATGAAAGTGGTAAAAAAAATCGGGAAAATAGCATTGTGTCAGCTAGGCTGGATGCTGTGAGAGTTTTAGGCTAATTGACAAGCTCACTGTTGACCTCATCATTTTTCTTTTCGAATCTGGAGGACATAAAGCATGCCATGTAGTATTTTCATATTTTAATATACTGTACGTTTTTCATACAAAAATTCCAGTTCTTTTTCGAAGATTTCTCACAATCAATTTTGCAGAGGACCAACACATGTAAACCCTCAAAAGTTACTGCGAGAAAGCACCACCGCTCTGTCAACAGAGTTCGGTGTTTATTATCGGATGCATGAAGTTACGAAACCCAATTTTTCTTTGTATAATGTTAATGATATGTCAGATAAAGACCCCACTGAACGACTCAGAACATGAATAATCATATTTGACTCGGTCAAATGTATATTATAACATAAGGAAGTTACATTTCATCACCAAAACGCGTTTTCATCAATTTAGAGTGGGCAGACGGGAGCTATAATCAGTTATAACGGGAGTTTATAATCCAGTGTCGTTATTGCTTGAATTCACGCATGGATTAACTGCTTTCAATTGGGAAAGATTGCTTCCGTACCCCACTTCCATGATTTCAGTTCAAAACGTAACTTCGTGGAGTTATGCTATAGATCAGGAATCAAATTAAAAGTGTAAAGGTACTCACCACGTTGTCCATGCTGCTACAGACTGAAAACGAATGTGTGTTTTATATAGCTCTAAATCCCGCGGTGTAAACTCAAATTTTTTAAGGAGGAACCACTGTAGGAAGGCTACTTATTTCCTGTAACGAAACATTGGAGTTTAACAAATTACAATATTGCGCAATCTGAGTTTCGTGTTAAATTACATAACGTTTCTATTTGTATTTATTCCAGGTCCCTATTAAATACTCTTCCTGGGATCCAATTACGATTACGCAATTACATACAAAATAAAACAGTACATAACAACATATTATTACACTCTACCACAACATATAAATAATACAAACACAATAATAGAGTAATATTACAATATTAAAATGAACATAACATAAATACATAGAATGATAAATGGGGCTCTCATGTTTTGCTACCAAATATTTGACAAATGTTTTAATTTTTACTCACAATAATGTTATAATAATGGCACATTGGCACAAAAAGGCGTGACTACAGTCTAAAGCACAGAAAGGTTGTTCGAGAACATTTTGGTTGCACATGATTTAAGATACACTTACACAATTTACAGTACACTGTCTCAGAGCGAAACACTGGCAATTACGTACAGTATACAGTATCCTGAAATATAAAAACATTCAACCACTAGATGGAGGTAAAGGACTGGAAGAAAAGGCCAACGTTATCTCGAAACAAAGCTGGAAATTTTATAGGATTTTTAAATAAAAAGTTAGTAATTCACTGTTTACAGTCATAATTGTTTTTAAACAAAACAAGCTAATTAAGAGCTACAATTTAGCCCAGACCTACCGTTTGCGAAAAGCGATAAGAAGAGGAAAATGTCACTCAAGATTAAATGGCAAATCAAGATCTGCCCCTCAGAAAGATTTTTTCAATACAACATACATGGTGAAAGGAAAACATGTATCTATGGACCTTTTGTTTCTAAAGGAGCCTAACAGCCATTGCTTCTAAGGAGTAGGTGGCTTTATCTCAAAGACCTGCTCTTTTTATGTTATGTACACAGCTGCTATCCACCGGCAAGCTAAACAATGACCAGCTATAAAAAGATACAGGGGAGGAACCTTCCTTTAAACAACAAAACAGTCAATACTGAAAATAAGCTTTGGCACAGCAGTAGCATAGCAAACACACTAGTGAATTGCATTAAAATATATGTTCCATTTGTTTTAACTTATACATTGGGATATGTGACAAAAGGCATTTAAAAAGACGGATTATCCTGATCCTGCTAACAACTCAAAGCATAGTTATTGAATTGGTCCGTATCAGTGGATGTCATCGAGGCCCCTATTTGACAGAATAAGAATGACCTACAAAGAAAGCCTGAAATTATAACAGTGCAAAAGTTCCAGGGGATTTTTCTCCATTAACAACTGTGCCTCTAAAAGGTTTTCTGGGTGAATATTTTTGCACTTTAATTTTGTTTCAACGTCCTCTTTATGATATACCAACCTCTACAAGATGTCAGTTATCATTTCAGCCTCCCATTTACTTCCCGTTTTTCTCCTTCATGCTGTGTCAACATCCCTGCTGGCAGCCATGCGATGTAACAGGAGTGTATCATAAACTGATGTCAGGTTAGGGTTGTCTACACGACTCCAATTCTGGTATCTCTGTTCGCTCCTCCTAGGCAGGGAGAGGGAAGTAGGGTAAGGAAGGACAGAGAGGGACAGGGGAAGAAGGGGCAGAGAGAGGGGAGATAAAAGGGGTGGGAAAACAACAAAAATAAAAGAGGATTTTATGCTTCTTTATTATAAACGTTGTGCCAGAGGAAGGAAGGAAACAGGACACTCCTGACACTCGCTTGTCTACTCTCATTGTTCTGCAGTAGGGAACTCAAGTCAACACAACACATCTAGAACCTTTCCTGAAGCTAGTGGAAGGAATCACAAAGCCTGACTTTAAAAGTCCACAGACTTTGCAAATACTGTAAAAGACTACATGAAGATCGAAGGCATTACTAATCAAATCAAATTGTATTTGTCACATGCACCGAATACAACAGTGAAATACTTACTTACAAGCACTTAACCAACAATGGCGTTTTAAGAAAAATAAGTGTTGAGTAAAAAATTGATAAGTAAAAAATGTAAGTAACAAATAATTAAAGAGCAGCAGTAAAATAACAATAGCGAAGCTATATACAGCGAAGCTATATACAGAGGCTATATACAGGGGCTACCAGTACAGAGTCAATGTGCGGGGGCACCGGTTAGTCGAGGTAATTGAGGTAATATGTACATGTCGGTAGAGTTAAAGTGACTATGCATAGATAATAAACAAAGAGTAGCAGCAGCGTAAAAGTGTGTGTGGGGAGCAATGAAAATAGTCTGGGTAGCCATTTGATTAGCTGTTCATAAGTCTCATGGCTTGGGGGTAGAAGCTGTTTAGAAGCCTCTTGGACCTAGACCTGGCACTCTGGTATGTGCTGTGTGGCTTCTCATTGTGCAACCCAACCATATCATATGGGCAAAACTGGTTGCAGTGACATCAGGCCGGGTATCAAACTCAGGTGGTCTGTGAAACTCAAGACCACATTAACTCACTGGCACAGAGCTAAAGCCTACAGTTGTAGCCATGAGGGCTGCTAAAGCTAACCTGATTTTTACTAACCTGATTATCTGTTCGTTTTTTAGGAGTTATCGATGCATAATCAATGTCAACTTGCACTCTTTCGGATGAATCTGTGAAAACAAATAAAGGAAAGTAAATATGGGCCTAAAGTGAGGTGTGAATAACTGACAGAGACATACAGACGCTCAGCCCCCTGGACAGCAGCTGTAAACACTCAGGACTAATTTGTTACTATGAGTACTGGTCTCTGTGGTTGCAGTCATGTTGGTGTCAGATAAGCCAAGCTATTCAAGTGATCATTATCAGAGAGAGAGAGAGAGAGAGAGCGTTTGTGTGTGTCTGTGTGTGTGTGTTTGCCTTCTGCTTTTTCAACATTTAGAGAACTTGTCTTGGATAATGACACTGTTTGAGAACAGCAGAGGATGTGTGGAAGATAGGACCCTTTATTTGACCTGCATCCTGTGTTCAAGCAAACATTTCCCACATTTTCCAAAACACTACCCTTGATTGTAAAACAAAATATAAAAAAAAGGCTAAGCATGCTTTGACTTTGGGGAGTGCCCTCACACCTCTAAAAGATAAATACCTGCCTTGTGAGTGTACATTTCCCCTCTTCTTTAGATAGATTGCAAGTCCAACCAGCCCTGAGGCAACCAAAACGCAGATTACAGGAAAAATAAGCATACCCCGAGTCCTCTCACCACTGTCTGAAATAAAACACAATGAAATTATTTTTGTAAAATATGTTTTGAATGAACTACACTTCACTTTCACTTGGTAATTGTTATTTTCTGGATGGATTTAATTCAAAATGTGTCTTACCTGCATCATTAGGACGACCATCTTCACTGCAACATTTTGGGACATGAACTGTCTCCTTGCTGACAGGGTTAGCAGCCACACAGCTGTAGGTGGAGTAGTAGTTCTTTCCCTCTACCTCCAAACGGAGAGATAGATCAGTGGTGAGGTCAGGACTGCTGGTCTGGTTTAGTATTTCCTCTCCTCTGTACAAGGTCAAGGTCACCTCTTTTTCGTTGTCCACAGAACACCCCACACTACAGGAGCTGCTGTCACACTCTGTCACCTGAGGTTTGGAAACAACATCTGGAAGAAAAAATATGAATAAATTGGAATTGGAACCTAATATAATATTTGTAATATACAGCACACACACACACACAGATACACACACACACACACACACAAACACTTACTGTATACAGTGAGCTGAATTTTTGTTTTTTTCCCTTCGTCTGTATTCTCAACAGTATAAAGCCCAGCATCGTCTATCTGAAGGTCTGACAGAGTGAAGTATCTTGTAACATTGTTCAAGTGGAGGCGGTTTTCAAATCTCTTCTCAAGGGTGATTTTGCCTTCTTTACCAGGGTACACATTTGCAATACTGCCAAGTTCTCCATAAAGTAAATTGCCAGACTTGATCACCCTCTCTGGAAAAGAGAAAGACTGTCCTACGATGCCTTTCACCTGCTGAGTCTCAGACTGGACTGTTTTCTGGGAAGCACAGAGTACTGTGGAAAGAGAGAGACTCAATATCAACACAATGACTGCAGTTGCACACTAAATCTCACAATACCTGGATAAGTGTTTAACATGTCAGTAACTGCATCCATCTGATATCAGACTGCACTGAAGATGACAATGACACTGAAGATGACAATGACATTCAATCATTAGTTAATTTTTGCTGCACGTCTGCAATGTAGTCGTCTGGAATGACACTACTGACTTGAAGCATACCCCAGTCCTTTATTTACTTATTTAAAGGAAAAAAACGTTCTCCCCTTTTTCTCCCCAATTTTGTGGTATTCAATTGGTAGTTAGTGTCTTGTCTCATCGCTGCAAATCCGATACGGACTCAGGAGAGGCGAAGGTCGAGAGCCGTGCGTCCTCCGAAACTCAACCAAGCCACACTGCTTCTTGACATAAGGCCTGCTTAACCCGGAATCCAGCCACACCAATGTGTTGGAGGAAACACGTACACCTGGCGATTGCGGCAGCGTGCATGCGCCCGGCCTGCCACAGGAGTCAGTAGAACGCGATGGGACAAGGACAACCCTGCCGGCCAAACCCTACCCTAACCCGGACGACATGGTCGCGGCTGGCTGCGACAGAGCCCGGACCTCTAGTGGCACAGCTAGCAACTGCGATGCAGTGCCTTAGACCACTGCGCCACTCACGAGGCCCCATCCCAGTCCTTAGATATTTACAGGCCTAATGTGATGGTTGGGGTTAGGAAATAATTGTTAGGACTAGTATTTGTATATTTTGTCTGAAATTAAGTTCACATGGAAATGCATTCACTGAGTGAGGGAAGTTCTTCCCCAATTGACTGTTGTTTTTTTTGCCAAAATAAAAGTCAAGGATATCACTGAAAAAGCACATGACTTTACAGAGATATTTCATTACCAAGTAACATCACTTTCCACTACAGCCTCTTAAACTGCCTAGATTGTATCCTTTGAATTTCAGGGTCAGAGGAACATTGCAGCATGATGACTAATGACTAGATGACTAATATAGGCGTTAGCCTACAGTATGTGTTATTTGATGAAACAAGGTTTTGTGTTGACAACACAGAAACAGGGATCAGGGGCATGATGTTTGTCCTACTAGCAGTAGGAAAGAGACAGGAATTCTGTACATATGGACACTGCAAAAATATTCTGATTATAAGCAGCTGTAGCCTGTAGAAAGTCTCTGCTAAATTACTCAAATGTAATTATCTAGACAGAAGTAATGTATATCAATAATCAGAGGTGGGAAAAGTATCCAATTGTCATACTTAAATAAAAATAAAGATACCTTAATAAAAAGTAAAATACTACTTGAGTATAAGTGTAAAAGTATTTGGTTTTAAATCTACTTAAGTATCAAAAGTAAATGTAATTGCTAAATTATACTTAAGTATCAAAAGTAAAAGTATAAATAATTTCAAATTCCTTATTTTAAACAAACCAGACCACACGATTTTCTTGTTTTTGTTATTTACGGATAGCCTGTGGCACACTCCAACACTCAGACATAATTTACAAACAATGCATTTATATTTAGTGAGTTTGCCAGATCAGAGGCAGTACGGATGACCAGTCATGTTCTCTTGATAAGTGTATGAATTCGTTGTTTTTTTTGTCCTGCTAAGCATTGAAAATGTAATGTGTACTTTTGGGTGTCAGGGAAAATGTATGGAGTAAAAAGTATATTATTTTCTTTAGGAATGTAGTGGAGTAAAACTAAAAGCTGTCAAACATTTAATTAGTAAAGTAAAGTACAGATACCCCAAAAACTTCTGAAGTAGTACTTTAAAATATTTTTACTTAAGTACTTTACACCACTGTCAATTATACACATTTTTTATTTTCCTAATTTAAAAAGTGCTAACTGCAAAAGATTTGAAGGTTTTAGGCATAGCCACAGGAAGTAGTTTGGGGGTGGGCGTGCTGCAAATTTTTTCGTAGATGGGGGTGAGATGTTTTTTTTGCCCGCGCTACAGATGGCTATATCGGTCCGCTAATACAGGCCCAGTTTTACTCCACTGCTATTGTGAAGAAAAAAAAAAGGTTTTCAGGTTTTCCTACTTCCCACGGCTATGGTTTTAGGTGTTGCGTAAGGTAGAACAAATGTTTCAGGTCACATCCTCTGAGGAGACATAGTCTTAATGTATGCGGCAGGTGTGCTCAATTAGCCATTACGTTACCCAGGTCATTAGCTTAATAATTTGGTTCATGGCTCATAGGCCCAACAGTATGTTATTGGACTTGTACAGTAACAACATTTCAGTATTCATTCTACAGGTGGATAGAAGAAAACTCATGCACACCCTACGGACATAATGTATCTGTCCTCCTATAGTGAACTGTATACATTGTCTATCTGAATATGTGACTGTGTTTCGTTTCCATTCCCATCAGTCTGTCACATTGTCTGGTCTGCCTTTTTCTGTCACATTAGTGGTTTGACCACACTGAGAAGCAGCCCCACACAGTCCCACCTCACACGCAGGCCTATGTGGGGAAATACGTTTCCACTGCAATGAATACTTTTCACTGCAGCGAACAGAATAGTTCTCAGTAATGCTTAAGGTCTACCCGCGACTTATAATTCTTTCAGTTGTCGGATCACTGTAGACCTGATAGGGGTCTTTGGATTTCTAAAAATGAAAGTGAAATTGCACTGGGAAAAGGAAGGCTATTTTGCATGGGTGGATAAGGCCTAGGAGTGTAACTACAGTACTTTTATACAACATTGTTTTAACGTTCTCTAAACAAATGAACTATATAAATTGGTGATGAGACGAAGAACATTGTGGTGATAGCCTCCCTAATGTTGCATGTTCTTCAGCACAAGGAAGCTAGCCTCCGGCTTACATACCCCAGGCACTTGATAATGAAGTATACATATGGTATAAGCCAAATATCTTTCTGTGTTTATGTCTCACCCACACAAACTCACATACCAAAGTCCTGCTCATTTAGAATAAACATACTTCTCAGCATCGCCATAGTAACAGAGGATGACAACACACAGACAGCGACTTGTGATAAAAAAAACTATTAAAAAAAACGTTGGCAACGGTTGAGGGGCATTTTCTGCAGCTGGCTACTGTAACAGTAAAACTGTAATAACAAAGCATTGGCTAACAAGCTAACAGTTGTTTACACGTTTCTAGGGAGTTGCTAAGAGTTTGTAGCTACTGGGAAAGGGAGATACCTAGTCAGTTGTACAACTGAACGCATTCAACTGAAATATGTCTTCCGCATTTAACCCAACCCCTCTGAATTAGAGAGGTGCGGGGGGCTGCCATAATCGGTGCCCAGGGAACAGTGCCTTGCTCAGGGGCAAAATGACAGATTTTTACATTGTCAGCTCAGGGATTCAATCCAGCAACCCTTCGGTTACTGGCCTAACGCTCTAACCACTAGGCTACTTGCCTACTGGCCACCTGCTGATATTTAAAAAACCTAGCTAGCTAACAAATAACAAAAAGGACAATCAAAAAGGACAAAGGACAGGATAATAGACAGGAAAAGTAGTACCTAAACTTACACAAGCAAGAGAAAAACAATTCAGACAGATAACAAGTGAGGTAGGCTTTGTTTTCATAAAAAAATGTCTAGCTACAACTAGCCAAGTGCAAACCAGCTGTAACATATACTGTATCCAGCTGTAATAAACTAAGACGGATACATTTACAAGCCCCAAACTCAGCAACCTTGCAATCCAATATGCAGAAGCTATTGCCAGTGAAGCAGGGATGAAAAAATATAAACAAAGAGCACGCAGAGACCCAAAAAGTAGAATTTATACAACAAAAATACAAAGAAATCAAGGTGGATCTTCTCTTTTTCACTGAACGTCCAAATGCTTGGCATGCAGATATGCGCAAGGCAAACAAACATCTTAAAACGTCTGGAAACAAGACCATGAGACAATTGTATGTGGACACAACCCTGAAATGCAATATTGATATATATAATAACAGAACAGTAATGATCCAAGTCTCTGAGGCCAGTCTAGAGCTGTTTGAAGAAGAGTTCGACAAAACCTCTCGTGGATGATGAACTAAAAACTGACATGTCTCCACTAGCAACGCCTGCAACTCCCAAAACCTGGGCTTCAAAACAGGAGGCCCACAGTACATCACTCCCTCCCTCACCTGTAGCAGCTGTGTGCACACACAAAAATATTATTGGTAAAACAAATCCAGAACTGCCTCCCCTACTTGAAGTGGAGATTACATAATTCAGGGAGAGCAAACAACAAGAATGTGACACTGTCCAGACGCTGATGGAAGAGTTGAGGCATTTCCAGGAGGAGAACCATGCTTCAATAGAACAGTTAAGACAGAAGTTAAGACAGAACACTTAACACGACACGGTCCAATGATGCCCTCCAAGAGGAGCTGTGTGTGGTAAAGGTGGAGCTGCAGCAGAGAGAGAGAGACATCAATTACCTCCGTCAGCAGCAAATGACTACGCCACCAACAGAGCAGCCCCATACGCCTGAGCCCAGTGCATCCTTCAACCCATCTGCATCACGTCCCCCCAGTCTCGTAGGGTCCACCCTGACCTGCCAACCTCCCAGCCTGCCACATCCTACCCTGACCTGCCAACCTCCCAGCCTGCCACAGCTTACCCTGACCTGCCAACCTCCCAGCCTGCCACAGCTTACCCTGACCTGCCAACCTCCCAGCCTGCCACAGCTTACCCTGCCTCGCCCACCTCCCAGCAGTCTGACCACATTCAGCAAGATCCAGTTCAACTCAGGATACCTCCCAAAACTGCAGTTCTGATGGACTCTCATGGAAAGTATCAGGAAGATAGGAGACTATTTCCGAGACGCCAGACGGTGCCTGACAGTGCACTTCAATAAGTCAAGCTGGAAAAACCTGACATCTTTGTCATACACACTCGGACAAAGGACCTGCGCACAAAAGGAGAAAGAGTGGCTGAGGAAGTGAGAAAGGTGTCAGAGAAAGCACACACCCTGTTCCCACGGACAAACATTATTGTATCCATCCTTCTACCAAGGAAAGTTCTCCCATGGCAGATGATCCAAAATGTCAACAACAAAAATCACCATGGACTGCTCCTCACTACCATTTGTCAGCATCTCTCACCACCACACCCTGACATATGAGCACCTGTACGACCATGTACACCTGGACCATGAGGGAGTCAGAATATTTGCCATGTTAGGCAGAGTTCCACAATTATACCAGCCCAGCAACAGAGTCCCCCCCCCCACCTCCCCACTATCCAAGGAGATAGCAGCCATCGGAGAGACAACCAGACCTGGGTCCGCCTTAGCACAGCTCAAGCAGACCCGGCCCATCACAGCACAGCTCATCCAGACCTGGCCCGCCTCAGCACTGCTCTATCAGACCCGGCCAGCCTCAGCACAGCTCAACCAGGCCCGGCCCATCACAGCAGAGCACAACCAGACCCGGCACACCTCAACTCAGCCCAGCTCTACACATCACCGACCACTACTCTAGGCTCTGGAAAAACTCTGTTGAGGGTAGTGCACCACAAGATGCAGTCCACACCATGTATTATTCTCATCATCAGCCCTCAGATGCTAAGTTTGGAGCTTCACCAGCCACGCTGCCCTTCACACCACCCTCCTCAATTATGCCCCACTACCTCCCTCCCAGGCAAGTTTTTGTTACCCTCCCTATTCCCATCCCCAGGACAGGCCTAGGACAATTCAAGCCCCCAATAGCAGCCCCAACTCTGCAACAGGAGCCACGCCAAGGCCTCTGGTGGTTAGAGCATTGGGCCAGTAACCGAAAGGTTGCTGGATCGAATCCCCGAGCTGAAAAGGTACAAATCTGTTGTTCTGCCCCTTAGCAAGGTAGTTAACCCACTGTTCCCCGAAGACGTGGATGTTGATTAGGGCAGCCCCCCGCACCTCTCTGATTCAGAGGGGTTGGGTTAAATGTGGAAGACACATTTCAGTTGAAGGCATTCAGTTGTACAACTGACTAGGAATCCCCCTTTCCTTTTCCTGTGCACACCCAGAATGGAGGATTGGCAGCCACTCTAGTCCTTTGCAGCAGCTCCACTCCTTCGGCAGGAGCTTCATCCAGGTGGACTGAGCGCTGCCAACACTGCTCTCCCAGTTCCTGCCCCAGCCCTTGCATCCAACGACTTGAGAGAGGTCTGTCAAATGCTCAGTCTGCTCTGCTTTCACGTGGTTGGCCAGGGACCTTGGAAAAGTCTCAGGTCACTCAACAAATAGCTGCAGATGGCTCCATGCCTGTTAGCTCTGATGGGAATGAGCTGTTATAACCCCTTTGACTTTAACTCTCGTAGTGGGTTCGGGCTAATGCACCTAAATGTGCAAAGTATGATGATAAAAAAATGACAGAATTAACATTTGAGTACAATACTCATGTCCTGACATTCTGGTTCTCTTGGAAACATGATTAAATGCTGTCTCTGATAAAGACATTGAAGTAAATTATTATCATGTATTTAGATGTGACAGATTACAGAAAGAGGAAGGGGGGTGGCCATATGTACTATCTAATTTCATTGCAACCCAATCTTTAAATATTTCTGTTCCCAAGATATTTCAGTTCCTGGTTGTAGATGTGTCCATAAACCAGAATACACATTTATTTGTTGCTGGGATTTACCGCCCTCCTTGCTGCCATGGCGGATGCTTTTGGTGCAATATCTAAGTGTTTAACACCTTTTCTGGTCCCTGGAGTCGGTCATTTTAGGGGATATGGATCTGGATTGGCTATCCCTAGCCTCAGATCAATTTAAGAGTATATGCATTGATTTGAATCTGACTCAATTGATCTCAAAACTCACACGGCTAAATGTGAAAAACCCTTTTAACTCCTCATTGATTGACTTAATTCTTACTAATAACCCCGATAAATATTTGTCAAGTGGAGTATTTGCATATGGTCTCAGTCATCATTGTCCCATAGTATGTATTAGAGATACAAAACAGCAAAATACTACTCCTCGTTTAATTAAGAAGGAACATTTGAAAAAGTTCTCAAGGGTTCTATTCTGATTTAGCCACTGTCCCCTGTATTCCTGACCCTGAGTTGGCTCTCGAAAATATATCCTCCAGATGTATTTTTCTTGCAGATAAACACGCCCCTTTTAAACAAAGATAGCTCAGAAGAAAACCAAGCTCATTCAGATGAGAAAGCAGGCCTGGGGCAAAGCAAGGAAAACTGACTCTGGTGGACTTAGGGCTGGGCGATATGGCCAAAATATAATATCACGGTATACATTTGATTTAAGAGTAGTGAGTGATCCTAGGGTGGCAACACATATATCCTAAATTATTTCAATTCGTTTTTCTCCATTCTGATTGTTTTATACTGTTCAATTCAACCAAAACTAATTTCAGCACTTTTATCATTTCTGCATTTCCTGCACTCAATTGCAGCGGTGGAAAAAGTACCCAATTGTCATACTTTATTTACAGATAGCCAGGGGCACACTCCAACATCTTCACAAACTAAGAATTTGTGTTTCGTGAGTCTGCCAGATCAGAGGCAGTAGGGATGACCAGGGATGTTCTTTTGATAAGTGCATGAATATGACAATTTCCCTGTCCTGCGAAGCATTCAAAATGTCATGAGTACTTTGAGTGTCAAGGAAAACGTATGGAGTAAAAAGTTAAAAATATATATATTTAGGAATGTAGTGAAGTAAAAGTAGTCAAATGTAAATAGTAAAGTACAGATACCCCCCAAAAAACTACTTAAGTAGTACTTTAAAGTATTTTCACCTGAATCAGGTGTTCAAAACGCATATCAGACCGAAAGCCTAATGCTTCCTACACTCTAAAAAATCCCGCACTGGATCACTATAGCACATAACCAGCACTGGGTTATTTTAACCCAGCACTGTTGGGTTATGTGAATGACCCAACATGTTGGGTTACTTGATTGACCCCCAAAAATGTGGTTATTTTGACCTAGCAGTGGGTTATTTCTTACTGTTTTGCTAGATTATTATTTTTCATGTATTTTTGACCTAGCAGTGGGTTATTTCTTACTTTATTGCAAGGATATTTTGTTTTACCTTCTCTCTATTACAGAATCTGTTCATTTGTAAACTTACAAATATTTCTAACAATAACAATCCATTTTACAACGTTACTACTGTACACGGTCTATGACATTCTTAAAATGACATATGGCCAATCATGACAAATTGTAGATAAAATACAAAATGTTTATTTTAAGAAATACATTTTAGCTATAAAATGAAGTCATGCAAAAGATAAACAATGATGATGAAAGCCAGGCGATTGTCCCCAGAGTCAGAACGAAGGGTTTGGTATCTTGTTTTTTTGGTCACTTGGCGGAGATATTCAGCCATATTGGTTCCAGCCTGGGAATTTTAGAATAGGATTATAAAACATTGAACAATAATCAAGACACTCATCACACTTTTGCACAAGCCTGTGTGAAGGATGTTAATCTGCACTGAGCTGAGTCCAGACACTTTGTGATTGGTTTACAGCAGGGGTGGGAAGAGTACTGAAATATTCTACTCAAGTAGAAGTACTGTTACTTCAATTAAATTTGACTCAAGTAAAAGTCAAAAGTAGCTCATTTAAAATGTACTCAGAGGAAAAGTAATTGAGTTACTTTTAAAACAAACATTGACCTTGACAATTAGCTAATGTTGCTAAGGTTATCTAAATGTTGTTACACATCTTGTTACAGATATTTCCATGCATTAAATTGAAAAAGTAATAGAGGAAATGAATGTACTATCGGAACTAGGTTCATTTATTTAATGAGCTGCAACAAGGCACATCTGTATGTAAAATATACAATTAACATTTGAAAAGAAATTAAACATTCCAAGAAGAATTAATATCAGTGGTGGAAAGGCTACTGAAATATCTTAATCAAGTAGAAGTACTGTTACTTTAATTATATAAAAATTACTGACTGAAAAATACAAAAAAGTACAAGTACTTGGAAAAGCTACTCAATTACAGTAATGAGATCATTTGTAATTAGTTACTTCCCACCTCTGGTTTACAGTATTACATATTATTCAATATTCCACAGGTATACTTATGCTACAATATGATTTTTGGGCCTCAATGTTTGGACGGGCAGTATTATTTCCAACTCGTTACACTGGTGGTGGGATGAACACTCTCAGGATTGTGCCATCTTTAGTTTCTTAGGGGACAAATACATTACAAGGTTTTAGGGGACAGTCAAAATGGACAAACATTTGAGACACTACTTTCATTTCAATATGTAGCAACCTGCACTCAGTACACTGGTGGTTGGAGAAGCACTCTCAGGGCTATGTCGTCTTTAGTATCTGGGAGACAAAGACAATGTTAGCTAACCCATTAAGTGGAAAGTCAAAATGGATAGCCTAAACATGTGAACAATTGAAACACTCCTTTCATTTTAATATGTAGCTAGCTATAGCTACCTAAAGTAACTCTGTCTGCATCCAGATTGAGACTACGTAGCCAGCTAGCTAGCTAACTAATATAAACAATTAGGCAAAAAAAACATAGTCACTAAAAGCATGAGTTATAAGCTTGCCAACTAGTTACAACCATGTTACATTAACTCAGAGACAGGGAATAGGCCTAGCTTAGTAAAATATATAGCTAGCTAGCTGGTCTAGCTAGCCAAACTGGGTGGGAAACCTAATGTTTGAGCTAACTACCTGACATGAAACAATGCACCTGTCACGGCCGTCATCTAGGTGGAAACGACCGGACCAAGGTGCAGCGTGTTGAGCGTACATATTCTTTTATTTAGAATGTCGTCAACAAAACAAGAAACAAAGAAACGACCGTGAAGCTTACTAGGACTATAGTGCCACTAACAAAGTCAACTACCCACAAACACCAAAGGGAAAAAGGCTGCCTAAGTATGATTCCCAATCAGAGACAACGATAGACAGCTGTCCCTGATTGAGAACCATACCCAGCCAAAACATAGAAATACAAAACATTGAAATAAAGAAACTATAATGCCCACCCTAGTCACACCCTGGCCTAACCAAAATAGAGAATAAAAGCCTCTCTATGGCCAGGGCGTGACAGCACCACACAATAGCGTTAACGTTAGGCTTACAGAAGACAAGCTTTCTACAGACACTGACATAGCTAGCCAGCCAAAAGACAACAAAAACCTTACATTTTTGATACCACACAGCATATAAAATAAATTGTTAGCTAGCCAGCTAAGTTAGAAAACGTTAGCTTAGTAGTTAATGTAAACTCACCCAATTCCGTACAAATGTGCGCAACCACGACATTCAAACGAGGCTGCAAAGAAAACTAATGGGACTGTAGCGACTGTGTTGACTTCAAAATCTGGGGTGTGAACTACGTTTCTATTCAAGCGTTGATCGACATGGTAATGGCTCTATTATATTGGAGAAAAGTTGAAAAAAACTGACCCTCCGTTACATTGTGATGTAACGTACAGCATGCATAAAGCAACTATTTATGTCTTACAATCTCTCTCCACCAGGTGTAGCACTTCTCTCATCGTCTAAAAACAAGAAATGGACAGTGACGGGGTAATGCGGCATACCTAGTCATTTGTGTCGTCACTGCAAGCGATCATGACTCTCAAAAGACAATGTTTACTTCTGAAGATCATTTTAGCACCGCCCCAAAAACCCGATTCAAATTCGACACAAACCTTCAAATAGGTATGTAATGACACATATAAACTCTTTATCGTGTTTTATTTACATTTTAGAGGCGATAAGGTGATAAATTGGACAGATCGAGTGAAAAAAAGCTGTTTTCCCACAAGACATCTGTCCTTCTCACTATCACGCATTAGTTTCGCTTCCCCACCCGGCAATTTTAAAAAGACCCGACAGAGCTCATTGCCTTCTTGAATTATGTAGAAATGGGCAGCGTGGAGCTCATGTCATTGATTTTGTTGGAAAGGGGAGAAATTGTGCTTTACAATGGTATTGACATTACAGTTGATCTGGAAGTATTACGTTTTTGGGGCGCTAAAATAAGGTCAATTGTACGGACCAAGGCGATGTACAAAAGTGAGTGAGTTTACGTTAACTAGCTAGCTAATGTTTGAGCTAGCATGCATGGTGTTGTTTGCTAGATAGCTCGCTAGCTAACATTATCTAAAATTTTCAATGACTGAGATATGTAATTTTAATAGTTAGGTCTATTTAACCTGACTGGATAATTAGCGTTGTTAGCTAACTTTTCCTCACAGTTTTTGGTCAGCCATAACTACTTGCCAATTTATCCGTCAAAGTAATTCCACTATGAGCAGGCTGCACTGTCTGGTAGACTTGCTACAGCTGCAACAATACTCATTCAATAGCTTGCTGGATAACTTTGATATGGCGGGAGAATTAACCCACCCACTGCATCATATATCAATAACCCAGCATTTTTTAGAGTGTAGGTAGTTCTTTATGAATTTTAGTTTCGAAAATTATCTCTCCGCAGAAGCGACAGTTACCGCTTGATTGTCATAGCAACAACAGGGAAACTGGGCAGAAGGGAGTTGTGCTTCAAATACAGCAATTCTGTGACATCTTTAATTGTGCCTCCCATTCTCCTTAACTGCTGGCCTGGGGACAGGTCGTCTAGAAACTAGAGAGCCAATAAATTAGCAGATAAACAGTTCTTGAGAGCTTGAACAAAAAAAGCTGTTTGCGATTTCGTTCATCCTCGTGAACCGGCGTTTGAGTTATGTGGTTGCAATATCAACAGCCCGTTATCTCTGGAATATCTTGGCATGCATCATTCAAGGCTAAATTTAAATTGTGTGCTGCGCAGTGGACATATAATGCACAATGTATCAGGAAAGACTGCCTGGCGTGGCAATACTCAGCATAGAAAACAGTCTGGCTCGCAACTTGGATCTACAGGCCGTGGTGAAAACATTTGCACACAAAAATAGAGGACTTCACGACACCAAGTTGGATTTAATTAGATCTAATTAACCTTGAATATTGCAGCCCATTTGTGTAAGGTGTTATCCAGATGAAACCGTACAACAGTAAATAGCGGGTGAATTTATCCTCAAGCCGACTACTTTTTTCCCAATTTGATGTTTAATGTTAATAAAAGTTGGCAGCTAAATACGGTATATAGCTATAGATAACACACTACATAATGAAACATTCCCGAGTAAGCTAGTGTTTTGAGGGTGGACTGACTGTATTATTTGGCATTAGACAGGTTTTACGCTCAACTTTCTGTCCAAACTGGGAGAGAGTACAAGGACGCCTCATGTCATGCAGGTTCAGGTAGCCTATACAGGACAACAGTAGGGGGGGGCATGTGTAAAATCACCAGGTAAGCCAGTGCAGGAAAACAAGCCATATTACAACCTGTGTTGTGATAATTGCATTGTTTGTTCTATAACCTGTTAGTTCATATGCCTTGACACCGTGATATGTGACTCGTTTCAAGAAGCTAGGCGTATTTCGCACTTCACTACTTCTCTTGTATTTTATTTTATTTTTCTAGGGGTGGATCAGCTTTAATAATGCGAGAGTTTGTCGCTTCCATCAGTGTAATTGTCTGCATCATTTCCAATCCCCAATATATTTTTGGCGTAAATAAATATGTATACACTGCTCAAAAAAATAAAGGGAACACTTAAGCAACACAATGTTACTCCAAGTCAATCACACTTCTGTGAAATCAAACTGTCCACTTAGGAAGCAACACTGATTGACAATAAATTTCACATGCTGTTGTGCAAATGGAATAGACAAAAGGTGGAAATTATAGGCAATTAGCAAGACACCCCCAAAATTTGTGGGCAGAACTGAAAAAGCGTGTGCGAGCAAGGAGGCATGGGCCAAAATGTACCCAACTTGTTGTGGGAAGCTTTTGGAAGGCTACCCGAAACGTTTGACCCAAGTTAAGCAATTTAAAAGGCAATGTTACCAGATACTAATTGAGTGTATATAAACTTCTGACCCACTGGGAATGTGATCAAAGAATGAAAAGCTGAAATAAATCATTCTCTCTACTATTATTCTGACATTTCACATTCTTAAAATAAAGTGGTGATCCTAACTGACCTAAAACAGGGAATTCTTACTTGGATTAAATGTCAGGAATTGTGAAACTGAGTTTAAATATATTTGGCTAAGGTGTATGTTAACTTTCGACTTCAACATTAAATCTCGTACATCCAAATATTTCTCTGCAGCTGTTGATAACCATTGCTATGAACGCTAAAAAGCCAATCTTACTGAAGCATATATCACTCTTTGGCCTATCTCTCTGTACTGATACAGATCTGCTACTCACACAACTACTCTCAGTATCCCACCCCCTTGACCCATCTTCCTCAACTTTCTTTACTGCCTCAGCATACAACACCCTCTGCACTACCCTAACCCTAGTAACTTCAACCTGCCTCTCTCGCACCGGACACTTTTGATCCCCAGACTCATGGACACCCCTACAATTAAAACATACTTATTTTCCCCCCAACGCTACACATTCCTTTGTCTCCTGCCCTTCGGCACACTTCTCACAACTAGGAACCTCCCTCCTACACACTGCTGCCACATGCCCAGAAGTTTGACACCTGTAGCATCATAATGTATATGGCACATAAGCTCATGCGGGATAACTGAAATATCCTAACATCACTTTGTCGGGCAGAGACTCAACATGAAAACTCAAAACAATTACTTTTCTGTTTCACCAGTCATGCCACCATGTCTGCATCGCACCAAATGATGAGTAACACAAACACCTTCACATTTGGTCCACTTTCACATTTACCGCTACCCCAGTAATCACTTCTTTCAATGGCACCCTATTCTTGAGAGCAAAACATTTCACATCTCTTGTCCCAATTAATTTGGTGAGAAGTGCCTGCTCCCTCTGACCAGCAGAAACACAAACAAGTATCACAAGGCAATTTCGGGTTACTTTCACCAATTCAACAGCACCCAACTCCGTTTTCACCCACCCTGAAACCAGAAATGGATCAGCCAAAAGGTAAGGGATCACCTCCTCCAAAAATGTCACTCCTACCGTTACAGACTCATCTTTATCCTGAGTGTCAGTGCAAGCCTCAGGCTCCGATGATTGCACGTCACTACTTCACTGGAGAGGCATTTTATTACATTTTTTATTTTTATCAAAATGATTTTGGTCTTTTTTGGTCTTTTTTTTGGATCCCCATAGCTTTTGTGAAAGCAGCAGCTACTCTTCCTGGGGTACACACTAAACATGACATAATACAGGACATTAAAAGACAACTACATCAATTAAAACATGTTACATGTAGCCTACACACAAACTATCCAGGTCAAATAGGGGGGAGGCGTTGTGCCGTGAGGCTTTGCTTTATCTGTTTTTTTAAAACCAGGTTTGCTGTTCATTTAAGCACTATGAGAGGCAGTTCCATGCAATAATGGCTCTAGATAATACGGTACACTTTCATGAATTTGTTCTAGATTTGGGTACTATGAAAAGACCCCTGGTGGCATGTCTGGTGGGGTAAGTGTGCGTGTCAGAGCTGTGTGTAAGTTGACTATGCAAACAATTTGGAATTCTCAACATAATGTTTCTTATCAAAAGAAGTGATGAAGTTAGTCTCTCCTGAACTCTTAGCCAAGAGAGACTGGCATGCATAGTATTTATATTACCCCTCTGATGACAATGAAGAGCAAGACGTGCCGCTCTGTTCTGTGCCAGCTGCAGCTTAACTAGGTCTTTCCTTGCAGCACCCGACCACAAGACTGGACAAGATAAGACAAAACTAGAGCCTGCAGGACTTGCTTTCTTGAGTGTGGTGTCATGCTCTGCCTTTATCTCTTTATTACAGACAGACCTCTCCCCATCTTTACAACCATTGAAACTATGTTTTGACCATGACAGTTTACAATCTAAGGTAACACCAAGTAATTTAGTCTCCTCAACTTGTTCAACAGCCACACTATTCATTACCAGATTCAGCTGAGGTCTAGAACGTATGGAATGATTTGTACCAAATACAATGCTCTTAGTTTACAAATGTTCAGGACTACAGAAGTTTATTACTGGCCACCCATTCCAAAACAGACTGCAACTCTTTGTTAAGGGTTTCAGTGACTTCATTAGCTCTGGTTGCTGATTTTTATACATGTATGGTTGAATCAGGATACATGGACACACATGCTTTGTTTAATGCCAGTGGCAGGTCATTGGTAAACATAAAAAAAGAGTAGAAGGCCTAGAGAGCTGCCCTGCGGTACACCACACTTTACATGTTTGACATTAGAAAAGCTTCCATTAATGAAAACCCTCTTGAGTTGTATTAGAAAGATAGCGCTGAATCCACAATATGGCAGAGGTTGCAACTGCCCTCAAAGATTAGTGTGAAAAAGTTGTGATGGACTAACATTACTTTCTGCACACAGATGACCGGAGTGACTTGACACAACAATTGTCCAAACAAGGTGTAGCTAGCTACGATGCCGTGAAAAGTTCATCCATGCATATGGTTAAGAGTCTAGATACATTTTCAGATATTATACATAAAGTTGTTTTCATTGCAAGTTAAAGTGTACTGTTAGCTAGCTAGCAAACATTAGCTTGCTGGCTCGCTAGCTAATGTTATGTGGATGATCTGTCTAGTAATATTATTACCATCTCAGAAAGCCATTTGCATTGCTAGTTATAGCCATATGTTAGCTAGCTAGCTAACATTGAACCTAGTTGGTTAGCTTTAGCTACCTGCAAATTCAAACTTCATGGATGGTGGCTTGCTATGCCAATCCGTTTGTCCTGTAGCTATGGGTTGGGATTACAGTTCATTGTTTAGCTATCTAGCTATTTCATGAACATGTGCACATGTCTAGACAACAGTGACCTATCCACTTAGCTAGATGTGGCTGGGGGGTTGCTATAGCATTGATTTTCCCATCAATTTAATGTCTGGGTAAGCATCATCTAATAATTATAAAATATTTTTTTCTGGACACTTTCAAAGTCAGATTAAGACATAGGTCAAGGAGTGGATAAAGTATATTTTTTACATCAAGTTTTTCCTTATTGTAGACTACTACTTTCACCAGTTTTGGTCTTGAAATCATTGGTTGGGTGGGGCTAAGGCTTAAGAGGGTGTGAACAATGCTGAATAAGTCTCGACAAAGAGCTCTCCAGTAGGTGTACCAAAATATTCAAGGTACATTTTCTCAAAAGTGAGGTTACAAGTTTATCAACTTTCAAAACAGAATTACTTTCACATTGTTCCTCAACTGCATTCCATGATATACCATTTTCCAGCTCTGAGTCTCTACTTTAATCCAATGTAAAAAAAACACAATTTCAAATGTTACCACATCAGACTGAATCCAGACCTATAGGCCAGGCCTATAAGGCTGAGACATTAAGAAGACACAATGATAGAATACATTTAACCACACCTTTATTCGATCAAAAACCATAGAGCAACATCTGTCAGGTGAAGTACACAAAACATATTGCTTATGACAAACAGTTACATGACCTACAGCATGGTCAAGCAAGTTAATGTTTCCAAAATTTTCGGACTACTAAACAAGTATTGATTTAGAACCCCAGAGTTACCAGAAGTTGCAAAGAAAACAGGCTCTGCCTCCACTATTCCAGCACCATTTCAACCTCAGCATTTCAGCATCATCTAATCACCTATGCTTAGTCTAAAACAGTGACAACTAAAATATATTAAAAAAACACATGACTTGCCTAGTTAAATAAAAAAGATATATGTGATTGTCCATGGTACTAATTTCTGTGAGTGTGCGTGCTGGCATGCAAGTAGAAAATAAATGTTGACTCACCCTACCTTTAGAGAAACGCAAATGACATCCTCCTCTTCCATGTTGGAAATGGTCATATAGAAGGCTCAACGAATCAGGTTTTGTTGTTCTAGGCTGCCTGGATAAAATGCTTGCTAGTTAGCCTAACTTCCTTTCATTGGCAATGATGTGCCAGGCCACTTAGTTAATGTTAGCCTATAGTAGGCCTATAGCGTGTAAAAATTGTCTGTCCTCGGTTGCAACACTCACTTCCGAGTTCCTGCCTCTGGAAGCAACGCCAACACAAGAACTGTTCATCGGGAGCTTCATGAAATGGGTTTCCATGGCCGAGCAGCCACACAAAAGCCTAAGATCACCATGCGCAATGCGAAGCGTAGGCTGGATTAATGTAAAGATTGCCGCCATTGGACTCATTGGAGCAGTGGAAACGCGTTCTCTGGAGGGATGAATCACACTTCACCATCTGGCAGTCCTACGGATGAATCTGAGTTTGGCAGATGCCAGGAGAACGCTACATTTCCGAATGCATAGTGCCAACTGTAAAGTTTGGTGGAGGAGGAATAATGGTTTGGGGATGTTTTTCATGGTTCGAGCTAGACCCCTTAGTTCCAGTGAAGAGAAATCTTAAACTACAGCATACAATGACTTTCTAGATGATAATGGGCTTCCAACTTTGTGGCAAGAGTTTGGGGAAGGCCTTTTCCTGTTTCAGCATGACAATGCCCCTGTGCACAAAGTGAGGTCCATACAGAAATGGTTTGTCGAGATCGGTGTGGAAGCACAGAGCCCTGACCTCAACCCCATCAAACACCTTTAGGATGAATAGAAGTGCCGACTGCGAGCCAGGCCTAATCGCCCAACATCAGTGTCCGACCTCACTAATGCTGGAAGTAAGTACCAGCAGCAATGCAGTGGAAAGCCTTCCCAGAAGAGGGGAGGCTGTTATAGCAGCAAAGGGAGGACCAACTCCATATTAATGCCCATGATTTTGGAATGAGATGTTTGACGAGCAGCTAACCACATACTTTTGGTCATGTAGTGTAGCTCTTGTGGCTCTTGAACATCTTCATTCTCAGTTAAGACATTCATGCGAGACACTTACACCCTAAAAAACACAGCTTTTTTGTCCCACGCTATGAACAGAGGAACATCACATTTGTGGTGGGCTGACCAGTGACCAGACCGTGACCTTTTTAACAAAGTACATTGCCTGTTCCAAAGACCTTCCTCTCGCTCTTCCACCCAGCTATGTGTCAGACAGCCTCTGACCTCATAATCACAGGAAACCACAAACATTTCCTGTTTAATGTCCGATTCGAATGTAGCTTAAATACCACAGAGTCTGAATATTATTTTTTACCTAATGATTTTTAGATATTGATATCCATGAAATAATGTCACGACTTCTGCGGAAGTTGGTCCCTCTCCTTGTTCGGGCGGCGTTCGAAGTTACCGACCTTCTAGCCATCACTGATCCTCTTTTCATTTTCCATTGGTTTTGTCTTGTCTTGTATCACACCTGGTTCCAATCCCATCAATTACATGTTGTGTATTTAACCCTCTGTTTCCTCTAATGTCCTTGTCGGTGATTGTTTTTCGTAAGTGTTTGTGCACGTTTGTTCTGGCGTGCGTAGGGTTATTTGTTTTACCCACGTTATTATTGTTATGTTTCCCGGTGGTTTTTGTTCAATAAACTACGCCGTTGGAAACACAGTTTTTCTCTCCTGCGTCTGACTTCTCTGCCGTCAGTACGCACCCCCTTACAAATTATTTCTTCATTTTGGGGATAAAGCCATGCCCATTGTCCTTCAATGATTCATCATTGTTGAGGGATTTCCCAAGTCACAACACCATAAAGTTGCATGTTTTACTATCCCATCCATAGTCTTTAGTCTTTTCAGACATCAATGGGCAGGCGCTGTGAGCCTAAACACAGTGAACCTGTGAGCTCTGTCAGTTGGACAAAATTTGAATAGATTGCAAATTAGTTTCAAATGACAAGCTACAGTCTAAGAGAACTATAAAAGGTCAGCCTGTTGTTTCTAAAAGATTATTAATCTCTCATTTAAATTATTTTATGATTCAATAAAGTATTGGCATACTCTGTAGTTGGTGTATAGATCACAAACTTGTATATCCTACACCTCTTTCGTCCCACGAAAGAGCTCTGTTTAAGAAACTAGTCTCTGTCTGTATCTATCCCTTACTGTAAATATTTGTCTAATGCTCAGACAGGATACAGGAGGATAGAGAGAGGAATGCTATTTTGGAATGAGTCTTAGCGATAGGCTGTTTAAATGTGGCACTGTTTAAATGAATTAGCATTTACAAATGTGACCATATTTAAAAGGGGGGAGGGGGATTAGGGAAATTCCCATTCGGTCTGTGCTCAACGCACTAGGCTGCTAGCCTCTCTTATCAGGGGACACAACAAACATACAAAGATAGACCCAAATGTTTTTTTCCCCAAAGTTACGAATTAATACATTGAACATTTAAAAAATATAATGTTTAGGCTACTTATCTATCATCTCCCACTTACACTTTTAGTTAGTGCAGAAAATCAGTAACAACAAAAGAAACATACCTTCAATGAGAAAATATAGCAGCATGAACGTCAGTCTGGCAAGCCTTCTCCATCTGAACAAATGGTTCATTGCTATTAAGCTCGAGCTGTTCAGTGGTGCGCACTGTGAAGAACCTGAAAGATGTGATCTTGTCGTTGTACAGAGGAGAGGAGAGAATAGACTCAACCAGACCAGCAGTCCTCTGGGGTTTATTCCTTTTGCCAATTCTGTTGCAAAACGTTTCTTAAACAGAAGCAATTGGAATGGGGAGGGACCTTCCTGAATTTATCCAATAGAAACTCTCATTTTAGTTGCAACTGTTTGGACTAATGATTACACCCCTGAGTGGTGTAGCTGCCAACCCTGTCAGTATTCACATCATCACAGTCAACACAACAACACCCTGTGAAGATGGAGGACTTGGAGAAGACATATGTGTGAGAAATCATATAATCCATTATTGCCATCAACTCATTGGATTATAATACCCATCCCTCTTGAGACGGGGAGCGGTTAGTAGATTTGTTGTGTAGTGATGAACCAGAGTGTACTGTAGGTTGTTAAAGAGCACCTTCTAGTGGAGAAAATTTAGAATTTCACAGTGAACTGTTTGCATCATCTTGTATGGTAACCTTATATGTTCTATTATGTGAGGTATATACACTGAGTGTACAAAACATTAGGAAAACCTGCTCTTTCCATGACATAGGTGAATCCAGGTGAAAGCTATAATCCCTTATTGATGTTATGGTCACCTGCGAAATCCACTTCAATCAGTGTAGATGGAGAGGAGACAGGTTAAAGAAGGATATTTAAACCTTGAGACAATTGAGACATGGATTGTGTATGTGTTCCATTCAGAGAGTGAATAGGTAAGACAAAAGATTTAAGTGCCTTTGAACCGGGTATGGCAGTAGGTGCCAGGCGCACTGCTTTGAGTGTGTCAAGAACTGCAATGCTGTTCGGTTTTTCACACTCATCACTCAAGAAGGGTCCACCACGCAAAGGACATCCAGCCAACTTGACACAACTGTGGGAAGCATTGGAGTCGACATGGGCCAGCATCCCTGTGGAACGCTTTCGACACCTTGTAGAGTCCATGCCCTGGCAAATTAAGGCTGTTCTGAGGGCGGGTGCAACTCAATATTAGGAAGCTATGTAGATTGATGAGGGAAAAAAACTATTTTATAAATTTTAGAACAAGGCTGTAACATAACAAACTGTGGAAAAAGTCAAGGGGTCTGAATACTTTCTGAATGCACAAGGGTTTCATTCAAGCTTGGATTCTGAAGGCACTGTATGTCATGTATTGTATTTCTCCCCCCCCCCCCCACACAGCACAACACCACAGAACAAAGACAAGAGGCATGGAGAAAGATACTGTCCTGTTATCCTAGTAGCAGCCTTGGTGGTGTTCCCAGGAATCTTTGCAGCGTTATTCACCATAGGGTGAGGCCAACAAAGGTAAGATATATTTACTGTAATACAGTTCACGTATCCTGTACGTGTCCCTCAAAAAGAGCTGTTTCTGTCTAACTCATTCTGTGTGCATTCATTCTCTCACTTCATATTATCCAGAGATTCTTTGAATGTTGATGGATAGTGGATGACCAATCCTTTGAAAAGCAGAGAACAAAGTTAGAGAGAGAAAGTAGGTTAGTTGAAATTGAAAACCAATGGACTTGTAACACAATGCTGCTTGGAAGAGTCTTTGGAATCTCCCTGATTTGAGGCTGGGCTGCAGGTGACTGAACAAAGAGAACATCTGCCTCAGGAATATGTTTGGGAGGAGCAGACAGATTGTGGGACGGTTGGGGGCCTGTGTGGGGTAACCAGAGATCTGTGTGGGTGTGTTGTGTCGGCTAACTCAGCCAGGTGAAACCTAGAAGATTGTACTTGGTATGAGTGGGGGGATAAACAAGCTGCGTGGGGGCTGAAATTTGCCTTGGCAAAGAGCCCATCAACTGCTTTAACGTTTAAATTAATAATTTACCCTGTCCACAATCAGACATACAGTGCTGAATGTATCATCAATATCATATTCGCATATAACTTTACCGGTACCTCAATTTGTTATTCAGAAGGTTGTTGTGGATGATCTCATGTGTTTACATTGAATAGGATATCAAGGTGTTTTGACACTTGAACAGGTTATTCTGGTGTATCTCTAGATCAGGGTTTTCCAAGCTCGGTCCTTGGGCGCCCCCTGGGGGCAGATTTGTTTCCCCCCAAGCACTACACAGCTGATTCAAATGATCAAAACTTGATGTTGAGTTGGTGATTTGAATCAGCTGTGTAGTGCTATGGCAAAAGCCCAGGACCGAGTTTGGGAAACCCAGCTCTTTATGACAGATTGATAAAGCCATCACCTGCTGCTTATCTATTGCATCATATTTTCAAACAGCCTATGAAAAACTGCCTGAAGACCAGGGTATCAGGCCAGGGTATTATGTAGATACAATGAAGATTAGGTACATTTACAATGGAGGTTACTGAGTGTTAATGTCCGTTAGAGAGAATGGTAAATGGTAGTTCATGTGTCAAGACAAATGCAGTTAATAAGAAAATGCTCTAAAAAGTGCAGCTGCTACAGTACATCTTTTCAATACTGTTGGGAAGTAAAGAGTATTACGCTTGTTGCCTCTATCAGATCAGAGTGTTATGTCTCTTTCTGTGAGCATGGTGTGGTCCTGTTAGAAATGTATAGAACATACTGTACAGACACCTCTTCTGTACATCACTCTGCAAAGTTCTTTGAATAAAGCCCTGATGTTCTGATCTATCTAAAGAAGAGTAGAAATGGACACTTATAAGGCAGGTATTTATGTTTTAGAGGTGTGAGGTCACTCCCCAAAGTTAAAATATGATTTGCATTTTTTTTTTTTTTACAATCAATGTAGTGTTTTGGAAAAGGTAGGAAATGTTTGCTTGAACACAGGATGCAGGTCAAATAAAGTGGCTTATCTTCCAGGCAGTGTCATCACACACACACACACACACACACACACACACACACACACTCTGACATACTTGAATAGCTTGGCTTATCTGATGCCAAGTACAGAGACACTAATGCCAAAAAGTCTGCAAGTACAGAGACAGGTATCCATAGTAACAAATGAGTCCTGAGTGTTTACAGAGCCTGTCCAGGGGGGTGAGCGTTTGTATGCTTCTGCCAGTTAGTCATTTCACCATATTTACTTTCCTTTATTTGTCTTCATAGATTCATCCGAAAGAGTGCAAGTTGACATTGATTATGCATCGATAACTCCTAAAAAACGAACAGATAATAAGGTTAGTAAAAATGTTACAGGCTGATTGACAATACAGCAGCTTTAGCAGCCCTCATGTCTACAACTGTAGGCTTTATCTCTGTGTCAGTGGGTTAATGTGGTCTTGAGTTGCACAGACCACCTGAGTTTGATACCCGGCCTGATGTCATTGTAACCAGTTTTGCCCATATGATATGGTTGGGTTGCACAATGAGAAGCCACACAGCACATATGGTATATAATAATGCCTTTGATCACCTGTGTCTTTTACAGTATTTGCAAAGTCTGTGGACTTTTAAAGCTTGGCTTCGTGGTTCCTCCCAATAGCGTTAGGAATGGTTCTAGATGTGTTGTGTTGACTGTTGAGTTCCCTACTGCAGAACAATGAGAGTAGACAGGAGAGCATCAGCGGTGGTCCTGTTTTCTTCCTCTGGCACAAAGTTTCTAAGAAGCATAAAAACCTTCTTTTTTTTGTTGCTTTCCTTCCCCTTTTTATCTCCCCTCTCTCTGCCCCTTCTTTCTCTGTCCCTCTCCGTCCTTCCCTCCCACTCCGTGCCGAGGAGGAGCGAACAGGTATACCAGAATTGGAGTCGCGTGGAGACAACCCTAACCTGACATCAGTTTATGACATTGCATGAAGGAGCAAAACGGGAAGTCACCGAGAGGCCGACATGATAACTCACATTATGCAGAGGACTATGTATCATAAAGAGGACGTTGAAACAAAATGTAAGTCAAAAATTATTCACCCAGAAAACATTTTAGAGGCAGAGTTGTTAACGGAGAAAAATCCCCTGGAACTGTTGGCTGATATTATAATATCTATTAGGCTTTAAAAAAAATAATGTTTTAAGTGGTGGATCAGCTTAATATTGCGGAAAGATTGTTGCTTCCATCAATGTAATTGTCTGCATCATTTCCAATCCCACATATATTTTTGGGTAAATATATAAATCCATATACATATACATACACATATGCATACATATACACATATATACATACACATACCTATATAGATATACATACTTTTTTAAAGAATATACCTTTATTATTCCCCGCAAACTCTACCACCTTCATGGGAGAAATATGCCCTGGAACTGTTGTGCTGATGTTATAATTTCAGGCTTTCTTTGTAGGTCATTCTCACAGACCTGTCAAATAGGGGCCTCGATGACATCCACTGATACTGACCAATTCAATAACTATGCTTTGAGTGAGTAGAAGGATCAGGATACTCCGTCTTTTTAAATGTCTTTTGTCCCAAATCCCAATGTATAAGTTAAAACAAATGGAACTATCCTCTAATCCAATTCACTAGTGTGTTTGCTATGCTACTGCTGACCAAAGCTTCTTTTCAGTTCTGTCTGTTCTGTTACCACATGTAGGTGCCTCCCCTGTATCTTTTTATAGCTGGTCATTGTTTAGCTTGCCGGTGGATAGCAGCTGTGTACATAATATAAAAAGAGCAGGTCTTTGAGATAAAGCCACCTACTCCTTAGAAGCAATGGCTGTTAGGCTCCTTTAGAAACTAAAGGTCCATAGATACATGTTTTCCTTTCACCATGTATGTTGTATTGAAACATTTCTGAGGGGCAGATCTTGACTTTCCATTTGATCTTGAGTGACATTTTCCTCTTCTTAATGCTTTTTGCTAAATGTATCTCTGGGCTAAATTGTAGCTCTTAATTAGCTGGTTTTGTTTATTATGACGGACCATTTATTGGTTGTCCTTGTCTATGTAGCACATCCTCCCTTAAGAATACAATCACTTCCTCCTGCAGACTCTGTACACTCTCCTTCTATCAGAGAATGTTGTGCTCCACCTACATTAGTGCAGCCTTTGTATATATCTGTGCCAGCACAGGTTACTGTGACCCGAAAATACAACATCTGTCAATACAATAGTGAGTTGTTGCACTGTAGGCTATTTCATTTTTTGCTACTCTAGTAAGTACTAAGACTGAATATGAATATATAATCCACTTTACACTATTTTAAAATATCTCTTGATTTATTAAAACTGATAAAGATAAACATGTTGTACTGAGTCATAGACTTACCCAAACATTTCATTTAAAGTCATACATTTTTTAAATATTTCCTGATGTTTAACAGTCATCAATACCCATGCTTGAAATACAGTATATACCAATGTTACACGCCCTATCGCAACCCCAAATATTATGTTAGATCACTCCACTCTCCGTTTTTGTTGTCATTTAAATCTTTGTAAACAAACAATGTATTGCTTCAGAATACCTGTGTAAACTGTCATTCCTTGAATCCATAGCTGCTTCTATGAGTTTGAGAGTGGAAACATTTCTCCAGAAACATAACTCCATGTTGTGGTTTTAATGTAACCTACTTCTAGGGTCAAATAGGAGGGACCACTGTAATTGGTTGGTGGATTCTCTATTTAGTGAGTTTAAGTGTGTGTGACCATTTGTCCTCTCACTGCATGCCATAAAAACTGTACATTTCAAATTTGAAAAAAATTATGACTGTAAACAGTGAATTACTAACTTTTTATTTAAAAATCCTATACAATTTCAAGCTTTGTTTTGAGGAAACGTTGGCCTTTTCTTCCAATCCTTTTCCCCCATCTAGTGGTTGAAATTTTTATATTTCAGTATACTGTATACTGTACATAATACACAATGTTTCGCTCTGAGACAGTGTACTGTAAATTGTGTAAGTGTATCTTAAATCATGTGCAACCAAAATCTTCTCTAACCGTTCTATGCTTTAGACTGTGGTCACACATTTGTGTGCCAATGTGCCATTATTATCACATTATTGTGAGTAAAAATGTAAACATTTGTGAAATATGCCATGTCGATGCTACTTTTATTGTTTGAATCACATTTGGTAGCCAAATATGAAAGCCTCATTTATCAGTCTGGGTTATTGTTATTTATGTTCATTTTAATATTGTAATATTACTGTATTATTGTGTTTGTATTTTTTATATGTTGTGGTAGAGTGTAATAATATGTTGTTATGTACTGTTTTATTTTGTATGTAATTGCGTAATCGTGACTGGACCCCAGGAAGAGTAGCTAATGGGGACATGGAATAAATACAAATAGAAATGTCTCAAAATTGGTATCTATCTTACCTCTATATTGTTTTACGTCCTCCAGATTTGTGAAGAAAGATGATGAGTTCAACTGCGAGCCTTTCAGTTAGCCTTAAATTCTCGCACATCATCCAGCCTAGCTGACACAATGCAATTTTCCAGATTTTTGACCACTTTTTTTTCCTCCGGCCTCCATTGATTTAGTCACCCTAATTTTTGCTATCGCTAAGGGTAAAAACCTTGAACAGATTATGAATGAGACATGCGGGTTTGGACCATTGGTTTTCATAGAGGAGTATCTACACAATTAACATACTATTTTACCCTCTGGTCAAAATATATGTTTTTGACTGGACATCTTAATGATATATATTAAGGTCTTAGTCCACTCCATTACACTCAAATGTTACTTCAACTTCAACCAGTGAATGGCTAGCGATGGCTAGCTATGCTAGCTGTTCTACCAGTCTCTCTTAAAGAGTGTTATCAAGTTAATAGCACACCCTGCACACAAAAAGTTATATTTGTAAGAGGTCTGCAGTAGGTTGTTAACGATATC
This sequence comes from Salvelinus alpinus, assembly GCF_045679555.1. NCBI lineage: Eukaryota > Metazoa > Chordata > Actinopteri > Salmoniformes > Salmonidae > Salvelinus > Salvelinus alpinus. Next base: position 55,858,232 of record NC_092091.1, read on the forward strand.
ACCGAAGTACGTTGTATCGGACATTTAAAACAACAATCAGAGCTACTTAGAAAACAGTCACTTATTTAATTGAAGAGAATTAACAAGGCAAACTTGGGGCTAATTTTGACGGGGTACGACGGCATTAGAGAGATGTGGCTGCTGTGAAACGTTATTCTGTGAGGAACTATTAGAGGTTGATGTCCGCGCCGGACCTGACTTTGGTGACATCATCACAAGTTATTAAATAAAAGCCCTGTCTTTTCTCATTTGGGCAAAGGTCTGTCCTCTGCCCTCTCTCCTCCGTAACCCGGAAACGAATAAGTGGTTGAGTGCTTGAGCAGAGTGTCAATTCGTTACTAGGCAAACAGAAGGTGTTCCTCCCCTCCTTGATACCCTTCTTTTGGCAAGGAAGTACAAGTGTATCCAAACTGAGTCCTTCTTGGAAGAGTTTTGAAATCTGCCACACCCCATTTCAATCAGCTATTGTTTTCTCGAAGGAGAAAACCATGAAAACATTTAAAAACGATATGCTACTTATCCTTTTATGTATAAAATGTCTTGCACAACTAGCTAAATTAGTTTATATCACTCTATACATTTATTTGGTGACTCCATTTGATTTCCAAGACTGTGTCCTTCCACTAAAACTGTTATTTGTTATTCATTTTTGAAGTAATTACAAGCATGAAACCTTGAACATAGACTGCTGACACCCTGTGGAAGCCATAGGATATGCATCCAGGGAGCTAATTTACAACATGACCTTTCTCTTGCAATTCTAATTCTGGTCTCTCTCAAAAACAAAATCTGGTTGGTTTGTCTTTGGATTTTCTCCTACCATATCTATTGTGTTACATTTTCCTACATTATTTTAACATTTCTACAAACTTCAAAGTATTTTCTTTCCAACGGTACCAATTATTTGCATATCCTGGCTTCAGGGCCTGGGCTACAGGCAATTTACTTTGGGCACATCATTCAGGCGGAAATGGAGGAAGAAAGGGACCTATCCCTAAGAAGTTTTAAAGACATATTTGGATAGCTAACAGCATTTTAATGTACATTGCAGACATCATGTCTCTGTTCATGTGATACATATTATAAATTATTTTAAACCAAAGAGAAAATACAACTGTTATCTCTTTCACTATCTCTCTCTCATGTATCCATATTTTATGTACACTATATTTTGGGAAACCAACTCACAAGGATTGGGAGAGAGTGAGTGTGGGTGATATTGGCCAATTCATGTGTGGGCGTTGAGGGTCAGTGCACGCTGGGTCAAACAGTAGTTGAATCTCAATAGTCACCTTTTGTTCATCTGAATTCATGTGGGTTAAAAACAGAACTGCTGAAAGCAAATACATCCACAATAATTATTTTACCTGTCCCATGTTTCAGATCAGTGCATTTGAAGCAGAGGAGAGGAAGCCACTGAGGACTATTGAGATACACCCACTGAAGGAGGTTAGCTTCAAGACAGAGTTTGTCTCTGTGGGTAGTCTACACTAGCGTCCGACCCAGGACAAGCTCAGATCATTCATTTATTGTAAGGTGATTTCTGTGAAGCTGTTTGTCTCAGAGTCTGACTTAACAGGATAGACCTAAAGTGTCAGCTAAAACTATCTGGGACTGGACAAAGAAAGGACAGAGATCCGGTAAGGACAGACACTTGCTGGCACAGACACACACCACCCCAATTAATAATAATTGAATTATATACACATTAGTTTGTGTTTTAACTCCACATTAGGTGATCAACCTCAGGTTCTAGCAGCTATGACTGACTGCAAATTATGCAGCTTTGGGGTTCGCGTGATCGCGAGTATGTACACAGGGAGAGGCTGAGACGGCACGGCTTGCCACAACTTTTAAGTGCATGCAATTTATCAGTATGTGTGACTAGGTGCAAGGTCCATTGATCTACATTTTAATCTTGCCTTCAAAGTTACATAAAACATTACTGTGCACTCACAGTAATCTACAGTAAAGATAATGCAGACACGAAAACACACATAGTCCCGAGCAGAGTTCTTATGACAATGTTTGAGTTTGGTTTCCTCAGCCTGAAGAACACTTGCATGGCAGTCCCTCCCTCTCACCTCTTACTTAGGCAACAATCAGTCATGTGAATAATCAGTCTGTCATAGTCGCAGACTAGTCACCACATCTTCAGAAAGTAGTGGAGAGGCAGGATAGAATATCACTCCCCCATTCTTCCTGTCTCTGTCTAACTCTCTCGCTAGCATTTGTCTCTGTGTCTCTCTCACTCTCTCTCTTGCTCTCTCTCTCTCTCTCTTGCTCTCTCTCTCTCTCTCTTTCTCTGTCTCTGTCTCGCCAACCATCCTTCTATATCTCTATCCCTACAGTTCAAGATGGTGCGGTCTGTCAGAGAAGAAGGTAGTCAGCTGAGCACCGTACAAGACCTGAAGGACTCTGGCTTCGGCCGTCCTCCTCCCCGACACGGCCTCAAACTCCTTTTCTGGTTCGCCAACGAGTGTGTGGCGTTCAATCACCACGGCGACATGCTGGTACAGTGCCACCCTGAGATGGAAGAGTTCGGCTTCCACTACTTTGGCAACTTCGAGGAGATTCTCCCAGTTCTATCGCGAGACCGCAGGGAAAGCTACTTCGAGGTGGGCAACCTGAACACAGAGACCTATTCCAAAGCCAAGGACCTACCGGACTACGTGAGCCAGGACTACGGGCTTTCCCTGGGCTACCGCCAATGCAACAAGGACCGCATCATCATCAGGCTGAAGCAGGGGGACGTGACGGCCACCTATGTCACCGAGCACAAGGAGGATGGCGGCCGGGGGGAGTTTGACTCCGAACGCACCCACCTTGTAAATCCGGATTTGATCCGCATCATCCAGGACCCTGAGCTGGAGCTAGCGACATTCCTGGACCAGACGGGCTACATGGGGCTGTCGCTGAGAGAGCGCCTCCTCAGAGCTTTCATGGTCTTTATCTTTTGTCTGGTCTTCCTGGTGATCACTTTTATCATTTTGAGCATCTTAGGGAAGTTGTAGAGAAAGGATTCTGATGTTAGCCATTGTGCATTAATATGTTAAGTCCATAGGTAATTTGCCATAGTGTTTTGATTGGGTAAGTCATATAGCCTAGTAAATACAACAGTTATATTATTTTAGAAATTGTAAAATAGTTATGTTACAAATAGTATATTATCAGGCCTATTTGCAATATATGATATATTATCTGTTTAAAAAAATGAATTTACATGGATGGAAACTTTCTTTCTGTGATTATTTTGAGTAAAAATCAAAGAAGAAAAGAAGAAGAAATATGTCTCTCTCTTGTTATTTTCTTAAAGCAAACAATGTAATCTCTCTTGTTGTTTCATTAAAGCAAACAATGTAATCTCTCTTGTTATTTTCTTAAAGCAAACAATGTAATCTCTCTTGTTGTTTCATTAAAGCAAACAATGTAATCTCTCTGGTTGTTTTCTTAAAGCAAACAATGTAATCTCTCTTGTTGTTTTCTTAAAGCAAACAATGTAATCTCTCTTGTTGTTTTCTTATAGCAAAAAATGTAATCTCTCTTGTTGTTTTCTTAAAGCAAACAATGTAATCTCTCTTGTTGTTTTCTTAAAGCAAACAATGTAATCTCTCTTGTTGTTTCATTATAGCAAACAATGTAATCTCTCTTGTTTCATTATTGCAAACAATGTAATCTCTCTTGTTGTTTTCTTAAATCAAAAAATATAATCTCTCTTGTTGTTTCATTATAGCAAACAATATAATCTCTCTTGTTGTTTTCTTAAATCAAAAAATGTAATCTCTCTTGTTGTTTCATTATAGCAAACAATGTAATCTCTCTTGTTGTTTTCTTAAAGCAAGCAATGTAATCTCTCTTGTTGTTTAATTATAGAAAACAATGTAATCTCTCTTGTTGTTTCATTATAGCAAACAATGTAATCTCTCTTGTTGTTTCATTAAAGCAAACAATGTAATCTCTCTTGTTTTCTTAAAGCAAACAACGTAATCTCTCTTGTTGTTTTATTGTAGCAAAACTGTAATCTCTCCTGTTGTTTCATTATAGCAAATATCGGATGTCATCTCATGGGAATATTACTCCGAACCCTCAGAACAATCTGGTCCGGACCAAACCACTTTGGACAGTTTGGTCCGGCCCACTTGCGATCGGGAACAGGACCAGACCACGTCCTTGTTGGGACTATCGCTGAGAGAACGGTGCACCAGAGTCTTTGTAGTCATCATAGTGGTTCTCCTGGTCATCACTTTGTTTTGGTCATCTTAGGGAAGTTGTAGAGATAGCAGTCATTGTAGCTGTTGTGCTGCGGTTGGTCCATCAGGGTTGGGGTCAATTCCATGTCAACTCAGTCAATTCAGGTAGTAAACTGAAATAAAAAATGTACTGACGGAAAAGCTTTGAGAATTGACTAAATTGAAATGGAATTGACCCCAACCCTGATGGACAAATAACAGCACAACAGCTACAATGACTCTCTAACCTCCGTAAGATGACCAAAACGATCAAAGTGATGACCAGGAGAACCACTATGATGACTACAAAGACTCTGGTGCACTGTTTTACTTGAATTTTTACTTGGTTTTACTTGCAATGACTGGGATATGTGGTTGTCTTTGCCTACCTTAGTTGAAGGCACTGACTGTAAGTCAGTTTGGATAAGAGTGTCTGCTAATGTTATGTTTTTTAAATATTTTTGTAATCGATAACATATCAGATTTCTAATACGCCGATTTAGAATGAAATACAAAGAAGACAAGCTGTATAATTTGTCTTTATTTCACCTTGTGATATATTTCTGTTCTTTACACAAATAGGAAACAGAAACTTTTCTAATACACACACACACACACACACACACACACACACACACACACACACACACACACACACACACTTTTGATCATAAATAAGAATGTGTAAACCAGACCTACAATAAGAGCTGCTCTACAGAGTCCAAAGACATGGCAGATTCACACGTAGGCGACAGATCTGAGGGAATGGTGGATGGAATCTGGATGCTGCTGAATGTGGTGTAGAAATGGTAAAACTATCTTGGGAAGAGACTACAGTGAAAATATGAATAACCTTTAGAGGGACACATTTCATTGATTTACACATTTCAAGCCAAACAAACAACAATGTGAGAATCAAATGATCTGACTCCCTGTGTGGAAGTTGGAGATTTTTGCATTTTTCTGAAACAGCTTTCCCCTGCAATCTAGAGCCATAATCATAATGCTTAATGCTTAATTATATGTACAAAATGTTACGATTGTTGTCTTCGGAGGAGGAATAGGAAGGATCGGACCAAAACGCAGCGTGGTAAGTGTCCATGTTAATTTTAATAAATAAACTGAACACTGCAATAACAAACAAAAAAACAAAGAGAGTGAACGAAACAGTTCTGTAAGGTGAAGACACAAAACAGAAAACAACTACCCACAAACGCAGGTGGGAACAGGCTACCCAAGTATGGTTCTCAATCAGAGACAACGATTGACAGCTGCCTCTGATTGGGAACCATACCAGGCCAAACACATAGAAAAGGACAACATAGAACAAAACCTAGAATGTCCACCCCCAACTCACGCCCTGACCAAACCAAAATAGAGACATAAAAAGGATCTCTAAGGTCAGGGCGTGACAGTACCCCCCCCCCCCCCAAAGGTGCGGACTCCGGCCGCAAAACCTAAACCTATAGGGGAGGGTCTAGGTGGGCATCTATCCGCGGTGTCGGCTCTGGTGCGGGACGTGGACCCCGCTCCAACTTAGTCTTGGCCCACTTAGGTGGCGCCTCTGGAGCGGAGACCATTGCCGCTGACCCCGGACTAGACACCCTCGCAGCGGGCCCCGGACTGAAGACCCTCGCAGCGGGCCCCGGACAAGAGGGAGACTCTGGCTGCTCCGGACAGGAGGGAGACTCTGTCTGCTCCGGACAGGAGGGCGTCGCTGGAGGCTCCGGACTGGAGGGCGACGCTGGAGGCTCCGGACTGACGGCCTTCGCCTCGTGCCATAACTCCTCACTGGAGGCTTCGTGCCATGGATCATCACTGGAGGCTTCTTGCCATGGATCATCACTGGAGGCTTCGTGCCATGGATCATCACTGGATGGTTCGTGCCATGGATCATCACTGGATGTTTTGTGCCATGGATCATCACTGGAGGCTTCGTGCCATGGATCATCACTGGAGGCTTCGTGCCATGGATCATCACTGGAGTGGAGAGTGTGACGACCCTCCCACTCTGTCTGCCGTATTCTCTCTTTGTTCTTATTTCCTTATTAGGATGCCGGTGGGCGGAGTTGGGAGGGTCGTCAGCTACATGGGAAACACCTGAGCCCAGTGTGTCCCAGGATAAATACACCACTTCCCCATTCATGGCGGAGACTCTCTCCATGCAGACACCTTTATAGATTTGGTTGTGTTTCTTGGTGTTTTTTTGGTTGGTTGCTTTAGCATCTTTCAACACCCTGCATTATCACATTCATGCATGCAAAACACTCACTTACACTACTGATTACTGATTGCACACATCATTGTATATTATACCTAGTTACTTTATTTAATAAATATATATTTTGTTACTCCTTATCTCCACGTTGTCTCCCTTTTGTTACGGGCTTTGAGCCGGTTCGTGACAAGAGACACACAGGAGGCCTGGCTCTGGGAGCAGGCACAGGACTCACCAGGCTGGGGAGACATGCAGGAGGCCTTGTCCTTGGCCGAGGCACCGGATGCACTGGGCCGTGGAGGCGCACTGGAGGTCTCGAGCAACGAGCCTGCACAACCCCTCCTGGCTCGATGCCCACTCTAGCCCGGCCGATGCGAGGAGCTGCGATGTAGCGCACCAGGCTATGAACATGTACTGGAGACACTGTGCGCTCCACCGCATAACACGGTGCCTGACCAGTACGACGCTCCACCCAGTAAGCACGGGGAGTTGGCTACCTGACTCCACCAATCCCCCCGTGTGCCACCCCCAAACATTCTGGAGCTGCCTCTCGTGCACCTCTCCTCGGGCTAACTCATCGTAGCGTCGCCGCTCCGCTTTGGCTGCCTCCAGCTCCTCTTTAGGACGGCGATACTCTCCCAGCTGTGCCCAGGGTCCCTTGCCGTCCAAGATTTCCTCCCATGTCCAGGAGTCCATCAATTTCTGCTCCTTCCTACCACGCTGCTTGGTCCTTTGGTGGTGGGTAGTTCTGTAACGATCGTCGTCTTCTTCGGATGAGGAATAGGAAGGATCGGACCAAAACGCAGCGTGGTAAGTGTCCATGTTAATTTTAATAAATAAACTGAACACTGCAATAACAAACAAAAAAACAAAGAGAGTGAACGAAACAGTTCTGTAAGGTGAAGACACAAAACAGAAAACAACTACCCACAAACACAGGTGGGAACAGGGTACCTAAGTATGGTTCTCAATCAGAGACAACGATTGACAACTGCCTCTGATTGGGAACCATACCAGGCCAAACACATAGAAAACGACAACATAGAACAAAACCTAGAATGCCCACCCCAACTCACGCCCTGACCAAACCAAAATAGAGACATAAAAAGGATCTCTAAGGTCAGGGCGTGACACAAATATGTTTATTTTTATGCATATCTAAGCATACATCTTGAGCTGTCTGTATCCTCCTGACTCTTAAAAAAAATGCTTTTCTGCATCTTTTCTGCAAGTAATTTGAGTCTTATTCAGTACATTTAGTAATTGCTTGCTTTTCTAAAGTCTATCAACCTTGCCAGCAGGCATGCCAGCTAAGATAGTAAGACAAGCTAGCTACTCTAACTTTATTTATAACTTTTTTTAATGTATTTTTTTGGGGGGGTGGGGATCAGCTTTAATATTGCAGATACGTTGTATCTTCCATAAATTGTCTGCATCACTTCCAATCCCCCATATATTATTTTGCAAATATATATATACACTACCAGTCAAATGTTTTAGAACACTTACTCATTCAAGGGATTTTCTTATTTTTTCTATTTTCAACATTGTAGAATAATAGTGAAGACATCAAAACTATGAAATAACACGTATGGAATCATGTAGTAACCAAAAAAGTGTTAAACAAATCAAAATATATTTTTATTTGAGATTCTTCAAAGTAGCCATCCTTTTCCTTGATGACAGCTTTGCTCACTCTTGACATTCTCTCAACCAGCTTCTTGAGGTAGTCACCTGGAATGCATTTCAATTAACAAGTGTGCCTTGTAAAAAGTTAATTTGTGGAATTTCTTTCCTTCTTACTTCTTTGGGTCTGGGGGGCAGTATTGAGTAGCTTGGATAAAAAGGTGCCCAGAATAAACTGCCTGCTACTCAGTCCTAAAAGCTAGAATATGCACATAGTTTCTAAAAGTATTTGAATGATGTCTGTGAGTATAACATAACTCATATGGCAGGCAAAAACCTGAGAAAAAATCCAACCAGGAAGTGGGAAATCTGAGGTTTGTAGTTTTTCAAGTCATTGCCTATCGAATATACAGTGTTGCACTTCCTAAGGCTAAGGCATATTGCACTTCCTAAGGCTTCCACTAGATGTCAACAGTCTTTAGAACCTTGTTTGATGCTTCTACTGTGAAGGAGGGGGGAATGAGAGCTGATTGAGTCAGGGGTCTGGCAGAGTGCCACGAGCTCAGTCTCGCGCGCTCCCGTGAGAGTTAGCTGCGTTCCATTGCATTTCTACAGACAAAGGAATTCTTCGGTTGAAACATTATTGAAGATTTATGATAAAAACATCCTAAAGATTGATTCTATACTTCGTTTGACATGTTTCTACGAACTGTAATATGACTTTTCGTCTGAACTTTCGCCTGGACTGGCCCGTGCCTCCTGAGTTTGGATTTGTGTACTAAACACGCGAACAAAAAGGCGATATTTGGACATAAATTATGGACTTTATCGAACAAAACAAACATTTATTGTGGAACTGGGATTTCTGGGAGTGCATTTTGATGAAGATCATCAAAGGTAAGTGAATATTTATAATGCTATTTCTGATTTCTGTTGACTCCACAACATGGCGGGTATCTGTATGGCTTGTTTTTGTGTCTGAGCGCCGTACTCAGATTATTGCATGGTGTGCTTTTTCCAAAATGTTTTTTTGAAATCTGACACAGTGGTTGCATTAAGGAGAAGTTTATCTATAATTCCATGCATAACAATTGTATCTTTTAGCAATGTTTATTATGAGTATTTCTGTAAATTTATGTGTCTCTCTGCAAAATCACCGGAAGTTTTGGAGGCAAAACATTACTGAACATAACGCGCCAATGTAAACTAAGATTTTGGGATATAAATATGAACTTTATCGAACAAAACATACATGTATTGTGTAACATGAAGTCCTATGAGTGTCATCTGATGAAGATCATCAAAGGTTAGTGATTCATTTTATCTCTATTTCTGATTTTTGTGACTCCTCTCTTTGGCTGGAAAAATGGCTGTGTTTTTCTGTGACTAGGTGCTGACCTAACATAATCGTTTGGTGTGCTTTCATGATAAAGCCTTTTTTAAATCAGACACTGTGGCTGGATTTACAACAAGTTTATCTATAAAATGGTGTAAAATACTTGTATGTTTGAGAAATTTTAATTATGGGATTTCTGTTGTTTTGAATTTGGCGCCTTGCAATTTCACTGGCTGTTGTTGCGGTGGGATGCTAGCATCCCGAATATCCCAGAGAGGTTAATACATTTCAGCCAAACAGTTGCGTTGTGACAAGGTAGGGGTGGTATACATAAGATAGCCCTATTTGGTAAAAGACCAAGTCCATGTTATGGTAAGAACAGCTCAAAAAAGCAAAGAGAAACAACAGTCCATCATTATTTTAAGACATGATAGCCAGTCAATCCGGAAAATTTCAAGAACTTTGAAAGTTTCTTCAAGTGCAGTCGCAAAAACCATCAAGCGCTATGATGAAACTGGCTTTCAGAAAGGAAGACCCAGAGTTACCTCTGTACAGAGGATACGTTCATTCGAGTTAACAGCACCTCAGATTGCAGCCCAAATAAATGCTTCACAGAGTTCAAGAAACAGACACGTCTCAAAATCAACTGCTCAGAAGAGAGCCTTCAAGGTCAAATTGCTGCAAAGAGACCACTACTAAAGGACACCAATAAGAAAAAGAGACTTGCTTTGGCCAAGAAACACGAGCAATGGACATTAGACTGGTAGAAATCTGTCCTTTGGTCTGATGAGTCCAAATTTGAGATTTTTGGTTCCAACCGCTGTGTCTTTGTGAGATGCAGAGTAGATGAACGGATGATCTCTGCAAGTGTGGTTCCCACCGTGAAGCATGGAGGAGGAGGGGTGATGTAGTGGGGGTGCTTTGCTGGTGACACTGTCTGTGATTTATTTAGAATTCAAGGCACACTTAACCGGCATGGCTACCACAGCATTCTGCAGCGATACGCCATCCCATCTGGTTTGCGCTTAGTAGTGAATTGACATGCAGGGTCAAATCTAATCTAATCATCGAACAGTAAACTGTTAACAAGGCAAGTGCCATGCTTCAATTTGTGTTTATTTCTTTGTCAGATGGGATGATAATTATAGGCTACTTACTAATACATTTGAGCTCCTAGTGGATGATATTAAACACATCTTTTGAAAGTTAACAGAACAGAAATGTTTGAATTGTATTGTACATTACAGGCGTAATTTCTCTGTCCATGTGATACATATTATAAATTATTTCAAACCAAAGTGAAAATACAACTGTTATGGTATTTTATTCCCCATTGAATATTGTTGTGTATCTTTATATGGATGTTGGGGAACAGAGCCCCCACCCCCACCTATCTTTCTCTCTGTCTCTCTGTCTCACTCACACACACACACACACACACACACACACACACACACACACACACACACACACACACACACACACACACACACACACACACACAGAGTGTATACACATTTCTTTCACCTCATTGCAATTTGGACTGTAAGGACATTCAGAGCATCGATGAGACAGACAGCATACAAAGACAGAGACAGAACAACAGAGACTTTACACACAGTACCAGTTATCATCATCATTGAGATATGGAGAAAGAAGAGGACATCTATGCCAATGTAGAGGAGACCAATGTGAAAGACTGTGATGATCTGGCTGCAGGTTACGAGAATTTACAACAGAGTCCACAGGCTAGAACAAGTGTGTTTACAGATTCTTCTTTTGTATTTATTACGTTTACTTTGCAGGACAATGCACAACAAAACCATAAGTCTATTTGGAACTGAGAAATGATGCGTCACACCAGATATAACTACTTTTCATCTGTAGTCTAATCTTGGAAACATTATATACAAAAGAGACAACATAAGTACATCAGACATGATAAAAAACAGCGATGGGGACATAGAGGCATTTATCAACACAGACGTCAACACATTGCTGTTGGATATAAATGGAAATATCTGTGTACTCAAATGAAAGATGTACTACATGGAGGGGACATGGAGGAGACATATTACTAACACTAACACACTGCTAATACTAAAGGCATGTATAATATTATCACCTGTTATAAGTATGTATGAAACGCTGCAATGTTTTATATATCAATAAATCAATCAGAATCATGTTCAAAATCATCATACGTTGTCTTTCTATGTAGTAATGACACATTTCACACAAAACAAATTCCTTTTGAATTGGAACCAAATTATTTCATGGAAATGGTAGTAGAGGAGGACAGAATTGCTGTTACTGTCTGTCTGTGTGTGGTTGAAGACCAGTGTTAGTTCCTTTTGGTATCAGAACAGCATTGGTTTATGAGGGAGAAACTGTTCAGCTGGAAAGACTTAGATACAGTAGGACCAAGTCAGGTGTATGTTATATTTGTTTCTCTACACCTGCAGGACTGAAACTTGGGACTCAGTCAGTTTATCTGGGACTGCTGTGTCTTCTCTTTCTGACCAGTCATACGTCTTTCTGTACACTGTGTATTCAACAATCACAGGTGGTAGGGTGTGAGTGTGTATGTTCATGTGTGTGTTAGCGTCAGTGTGTGTGTAAAGAAACATAAAATGATACATTTGTTCTCTGTTCCATCACAGATGACGATGACTACAATCAACTGTCCAGAACTCTTTCTCTTCTAACAGCCAACCATACTTCAGAGAAGGAAGAACTAGTTACAAAAACCTGACTAAGGAGAGAGACCAGCTGGAGACTTCTTTCAACGCCTTGAACAAAGACAGAGATCAGTTACAGGCCCATTTTTACACAATGACTAGAAACAGAGCCCAGCTACAAACCCGTTACAACACCTTGGCTGTAGAGAAACACCAGTTACAAAGGAAAATGTCCGAGCTGTAAGCACAACGCTGGAGATGAGAAGCAGGTACAGGGAGTGAACATTTAATTAACCTCGGACAATGGACAGGACAGAACAGCGTCTGGACAGGAACACAACGACATTAATGCTGACACAGGGATCTAACCAAGGAAACAGACAGATATAGGAGGGTCAATCAAGAAATTAAAGGAGTCCAGGTGAGTCCAATGATGCGCAGCTGCGCGTGATGGTGACCGGTGAGGAAGCACAGGTGCGTATAACGATGGTGACAGGTGTGAAGGCAGTCTGGCGCCTTCGAGCGCCAGAGAGGTAGAGCGGGAGCAGTCGTGACAGTACCCCCACCCAGCATCCCACCTGGGCGAAGCCTGACGGGCCAGTCGAGGCATGGGCGCTGGACAAGCTGGCTGGAGCGTAGAAGCCCGACGGACCGGCAGAGGTGTGGGAGCCTGACGATCCAGCTGAAGCATGACGTGGGGTGGGCGCCGGCCGAGACCACCGAGGCTAGACGACCTCTCGAGCCAGCTAAGACATGGAAGCTCAACAAGCTAGCTGAGGCGCGTCCTGTTCCCTAGGCGATAGCACCCGGACCCAACGTCACCAACTAAAACAAACTCCTTGATGCTTCTAACAGTGGTGTCAGCATTCTGTGAGGACAGACACTGGGAGACGAGAAGCAGGTACAGGGAGTGAACATTTACTGGCAACGGACATGGAACAGGACATGACAGCATCTGGACATGAACACATAAAGACAATAATGCTGACACCGGGATCTAACCAAGGAACAGATAAATATAGGAGGGGCAATCAACAAGGTAATAGAGTCCAGGTGAGTCCAATGATGCGCAGCTGCGCATAATGATGGTGACAGGTGTGCGTAATGAAGGCAGTCTGGCGCCCTCGAGCGCCCGAGGGGGAGAGCGGGAGCAGGAGTGACTAGAGCTGGAAAGAAAGATCTCAGAAGAACTGGGTGAGTATGTATATTGTGCATATAACTGTGAATTGAGTTGATGTGAAAAAAGTATTATGATATATTGAAGTTATATGACTGTATTGACCGATATGCTTTCCTTCTGCAGGATGCTGTCCTGTCAGTTGGAGGAGATTCACGTCTAGCTGTTATTACCTCTTTAAAGAGAAGAAAACTTGGGAGTCAGAGCAGGATGTATAAAGAGAGGAGCGGACCTTGTGATCATAAACAGTAGAGACAAACAGGTAAGAGAGAAGGTGAAAGAGAGGGAGAGCGACAGATACAGACATGCAGAGATTTTACACATACTAAATATGTTTTCCCCAGGTGTTTGTGGAATACATTGGCTAACAATCTGAAGTTCTGGATTGACTGAGGCAATGAAGGAAGGCACCTGGAAATGGGTGGATGGAACAACTCTCACTAAAACACAGTGAGTAAAATACAAATGGATCTTGTAGACACTTGGTTCTTGTACTAAATGCTGAAGACTTAATATAATGACTTAATATCATGTCTCTAGGATTGGGAGAGAGTGAGTGTGGGTGATATTGGCCAATTCATGTGTGGGCGTTGAGGGTGAGTGCACGCTGGGTCAAACAGTAGTTTAATCTCAATAGTTTCCTTTCCTTCATCTGAATTCATGTGGGTTAAAAATCAGAACTGCTGAAAGCAAATACATCCACAATATTGCTTTCACCTGTCCCACGTTTCAGATCAGTGCATCTGAAGCAGAGGAGAGGAAGCCACTGAGGACTATTGAGATACACCCACTGAAGGAGGTTAGCTTCAAGACAGAGTTTGTCTCTGTGGGTAGTCTACACTAGCGTTCGACCCAGCACAAGCTCAGATCATTAAATTCTTGTAAGGTGATTTCTGTGACGCTGTTTGTCTCAGAGTCTGACTTATCAGGCTAGACCTAAAGTGTCAGCTAAAACTATCTGGGACTGAGAAGACAGAGATCCGGGAAAGACACACACACTTGCTGGCACACAAGTAGATAATAATCAGAAAACACAAAATGTTGTTTTAATGTCAATTTGAAAGTCAATTGAATTATATACACATTAGTTTGTGTTTTAACTCCACATTAGATGATCAACCTCAGGTTCTAGCAGTTATAACTTACTAAGATTCATCGGTCATGTTGCTACATTGTAAAAATACCAGTATTAGGAAATCAACGGGTTGTTTTGCTGTCAACCTGCATTATTATGAATTACTTGGCAGGAGTCAAGTTGCTCTTGGCAACAATGCTCACTACAGTCAACAGTGCAGAGGTGGGTGATTCCAGTTGTACATATTATTTGAATATATCGGTGACACAATTTACAGGAAGCCAGAGCTTTATATTTATATATGTAGCCATATACAGTATACATGCCAACACTGAATAGCTGTCCTCACCAGTGCCAGAATGATTCTAACACTGCATAGCTGTCCTCAGCAGTGCCATAATGATTGTAATGCTTTATGGCTGTTCTCAGTAGTGCCAGAATAATTGTAATGCTGAATAGCTGTAGTGCCTGTGCCCGTGTGACGAGGAGCAGTTGAACATGGAACCGAACTCGATGGACGACAGCTACCCGACGTGCAAGGAGGAGCTGATGGGGAATATCACCACGGGCGACCTTCTGACCAGGGAACGCCAGGCCAGCCCCTCTTTCTCCACCGCCTGGTCGCAAGCTGAACGCTGCAATGTGACGGTGGCGAACCTCACCGACCTCCATGTCACAGCGCTGACCCTCTACACAAACACATACAACCGCACCTTCCCTTTGATCTTCAACGTGGAAGCAAGATCTCTGGGCCCCAACGCAAATGTTTACCGCCAGTACTTCCTGTTCAAGTCCCTCTACTTCTTGCTCCTGATAGGGCGGGAGGAGGCAGAGGCAGAGTCGGAGCAGGATGGGAAGGGCTGCCTGCTGGTGTATGCTGACAGTGGGCGCGGGGACAACTTGCGAGGGGGGTTTGGGGATCAGGTGCGCACCGGGCACTTTGTTCTGGCATCCACGCGGCGGTACAGCTCCAACATTGACCTGACCATCCGGACGTGCCACGGGCACCTGCTGCCCCGCTCACATCCGTGAAACTGCCGCTCCTCTTCAGGCCTCAATGTGCTGGTGCCACCCTACGAGCTGTTCAGGGTGGTGGCGGTAAAGAAGGTACCAAACAAATGGGGAGGTGCTCTGACGTGGCACTTGTACCTGGAGTCTATTGGCACTATGACCAACCTCAACTGCGCTATGACTTCTGCCATGTGACTGGCAAGTCAGTTTGTACAAAGCTCTAAGCCAATAACGTTTGTTTGTTTGAATAATCAATTCATTGATTTTAAGATTTTTCAGTAGACACTACTACCCACTACTCAGAGCCATAAACATGGATTGCAATCATCACTTTCTCTCTCTACATATAAACCACTCAAACCTACCTTCCTAATGTACCTATACACCTCTCTAAACTCGAAATCGCTCAACAGTCTCTGCAGTGGCAATTTGGTAGATGTGGCAGTACAGTCTGTGGTGAAGTCTCCCTAGTAGACCATTCATACAGTAGTGATGTCTTTCTAGTAGACCTGCCAGTGTCTGTCAGTGTCTGTCCCCCAATACCGTCTGCATCCAAAAGCTCCACATATTGATTCGGCGCATCCAACTCAAATGTTCCATTCCCCTAAACACTTCCCTCTCCATCTCCCAGCCTGCCCAAAGCATGTCCATCAGCTCCCAGCATTAGTCGGGTTCCTGCAGGAACCCCCACCGGGACTCGGAGGCAAGGTAGCGTCGGACTTCCCTGCCCAGCGAGGTGTCCCCTAGCTCCCGCAGACCGCGGAAAAGCACCAGGGTGGTATGAGGGTAAGGCTCAGCCTCGATCGCCTGCTTAATGTACTCCGCCGTGATTTCTGTGATCCCCTTGGAGCCTGTGATCTTTAAAATTTTTCCTAGACATGCTAGATCTAAGAGAGTCTGGTTGTGTGTCGTTGAGAGGCCAAAGAGGAAGAGGTCATAAGTTCCGTGCGTATTCCGTAAAACCCTGTACACGGAGCATCTGTGGAGGTCTAAAATGGTTGCTCTCCTGAACGTCCCTTTCAATCGATCAAAGAGTGTAGTAGGTTGGAGTAGTAGGTTTCTCCTTTTATTTGTGTAGGTGAGAAACACTTGCAGGGCAGCTAGGTAGTGTTGAATGTCTGTGTATGCTAAGCGGTACATTTCCATCAGGTACATCTCGCACCCTGCGATGAGCAGCCTACACAACCTGTGGAATGTGGAACTTTGAGAGACGGCGATTCCGCATACCTTCACATCGCTCTTGCTGAATATGAGGCTTCCTCTCTCCTGTTGTAGAAAAGCCAGCTTCCCTTGCTTACGAACAACCTTTGATTGATTCTGAGTGTTCACCATTTTGATTGTTCTTCAAACCAATCCGAACAAACAAAAAGTGAACATATAGTTGCGTCAGAGTGTCTATCTCAATACACTCTCCTGCCTCAGTTCAAAACAAACTTCTGGACACTCGCCGTCTTCCCTGAGCCTGCGGGTCCCTTCGTCAGGACGTTTTTTTGCTTGAGGCCGATCCGGAGATAGCGGTGGTTTGAAGATATCGTCAAGCTTGATCGTTACTTCCTCATTAGCAGTGGGCATATCTGATGGTGGCCTTACGGGTCGCGTGGCAGCATGCCTATCGTTGTGCCATTGGACGTTGCCCTCTGTGATGAGGAGTTCCACATAGGAGTGTGTGAGGCAGTGGCTCCGCACCTCTTGTCCTGCTGGGGTTCCATCACACAATGACACGCACCTCCCTCTCAGCTCTGATTGGAGCTTCTCTCTGACTCCTCCCGTTGCTGGGACACACACACACACACACACACACACACACACACACACACACACACACACACACACACACACACACACACACACACACACACACACACACACACACACACACACACACACACACACACACACACACACACACACACACACACACACAGAGATAGAGAGAGAATTCAGATTAGATTGTTTAGGAATTTTTGCAGGTGTACAAGTATGTATGCATGCCTATAAGAGAGAAGCATTCTGAATGAAACTATTTCTATTATTGTCTCTAGTGCACTTTTTTGTATTTTTAAATTTAACCTTTATTTAATTAGGCAAGTCAGTTAAAAACCTCTCTAGGGTACGTGAGACGTTAGCGTCCCACCTCTTCAACAGCCAGTGAAACTGCCTGGCGCCAAATTCAAATACAGAAATACTCATTATAAAAATTATAAAAACAAAACATATTTTACATAGGTTTAAAGATTAACTTCTTGTGAATCCAACCCGGTGTCAGATTTAAAAAATGCTTTACGGCGAAAGCATACCTTACGATTATTTGAGAACATAGCCCAGCAGACAAATCATTACAAACAGTAACTAGCCAAGTAGAAGAGTTACACAAGTCAGAAATAGAGATAAAATGAATCCCTTACCTTTGATGATCTTCATATGGTTGCACTCAGCAGACATTCATTTACTCAATAAATGTTCCTTTTGTTCGATAAAGTCTCTTTATATCCAAAAACCTCCATTTTGTTTGCGTGTTTTCTTCAGTAATCCACAGGCTCAAACGCAGTCAAAACAGGCAGACAAAAAATCCAAATTGTATCCGTAAAGTTCATAGAAGCATGTCAAACGATGTTTATATTCAATCCTCAGGTTGTTTTTAGCCTAAATAATCGATAATATTTCAACCGGACAATAACATTGTCAATATAAAAGGTAAACAAGAAAGGCACTCTCTCGGTCGTGCGCATGAAAAAGCTCTGGAACACTTTAGGGTCCACTCATTCAGACTGCTCTTACTTCCTCAATTGTCAGAATACAAGCCTGAAACAATTTCTAAAGACTGTTGACATCTAGTGGAAGGCATAGGAACTGCAATTTGAGTCCTAAGTCAATGGATACTGTAATGGCATTGAATAGAAAACTACAAAACCAACAAAAAAAACTACTTCCTGAATGGATTTTTCTCCGGTTTTCGCCTGCCAAATCAGTTCTGTTATACTCACAGACACTATTTTAACAATTTTGGAAACTTTCGAGTGTTTTCTATCCAAATCTACCAGTTATATGCATATCATATCTGCTGGGTCCGAGAAGCAGGCAGTTTAATTTGGGCATGCTTTTCATCCAAAATTCCGAATGCTGCCGGCCTACTGTACTTAGCTCTAAATGTTGTGTGCACAGTGAGATGAGCTACAGAAGCAATGTCAATAGGAAGTAGATTCAGTATATAAGTCCAGGCATATGAAAATAATGAAGAGATACAGTATTACACTTGCTCCTCTGAGTAAGGGCTGTACGTTCTCCCTCGGTGTGTGGCAAGGTCTCCCCCTGTTGGCCAGAATCCTCCATCGCAGTCTGATGTCACAATCAAATCAAATCAAGTTTATTTTATATAGCCCTTTGTACATCAGCTAATATCTCAAAGTGCTGTACAGAAACCCAGCCTAAAACCCCAAAACAGCAAGCAATGCAGGTGTAGAAGCACGGCGGCTAGGAAAAACTCCCTAGAAAGGCCAAAACCTAGGAAGAAACCTAGAGAGGAACCAGGCTATGAGGGGTGGCCAGTCCTCTTCTGGCTGTGCCGGGTGGAGATTATAACAGAACATGGCCAAGATGTTCAAATGTTCATAAATGACCAGCATGGTCAAATAATAATCAGGAGTAAATGTCAGTTGGCTTTTCATAGCCGATCATTAAGAGTATCTCTACCGCTCCTGCGGTTTCTAAAGAGTTGAAAACAGCAGGTCTGGGACAGGTAGCACGTCCGGTGGACAGGTCAGGGTTCCATAGCCGCAGGCAGAACAGTTGAAACTGGAACAGCAGCAAGGCCAGGTGGACTGGGGACAGCAAAGAGTCATCATGCCCGGTAGTCCTGACGCATGGTCCTAGGGCTCAGGTCCTCCGAGAGAGAGAAAGAAAGAGAGAAGGAGAGAATTAGAGAGAGCATACTTAAATTCACAAACATAATTTTTTTAAATTCACACAGGACACCGGATAAGACAGGAGAAATACTCCAGATATAAGAGACTGACCCTAGCCCCCCGACACATAAACTACTGCAGACTAAATGCTGGAGGCTGAGACAGGAGGGGTCAGGAGACACTGTGGCCCCATCCGATGATACCCCCGGACAGGGCCAAACAGGAAGGATATAACCCTCCCACTTTGCCAAAGCACAGCCCCCACACCACTAGAAGGATATCTTCAACCACCAACTTACCATCCTGAGACAAGGCCGAGTATAGCCCACAAAGATCTCCACCACAGCACAAACCAAGGGGGGGCGCCAACCCAGACAGGAAGATCACGTCAGTAACTCAACCCACTCAAGTGACGCACCCCTCCTAGGGACGGCATGAAAGAGCACCAGTAAGCCAGTGACTCAGCCCCTGTAATAGGGTTTGAGGCAGAGAATCCCAGTGGAGAGAGGGGAACCGGCCAGGCAGAGACAGCAAGGGCGGTTCGTTGCTCCAGAGCCTTCCGTTCACCTTCACCCTCCTGGGCCAGACTACACTCAATCATATGACCTACTGAAGAGATAAGTCTTCAGTAAACACTTAAAGGTTGAGACCGAGTCTGCGTCTCTCACATGGGTAGGCAGACTATTCCATAAAAATGGAGATCTATAGGAGAAAGCCCTGCCTCCAGCTGTTTGTTTATAAATTCTAGGGACAATTAGGAGGCCTGCGTCTTGTGACCGTAGCGTACGTGTAGGTATGTACGGCAGGACCAACTCGGAAAGATAGGTAGGAGCAAGCCCATGTAGTGCTTTATAGGTTAACAGTAAAACTTTGAAATCAGCCCTTGCCTTAAAACTTCTTGGAACTATAGGGGGTGCTGTTCCGCATTAGCATATTTGGGTCTCCAAATTAAACTGCCTCGTGCTAAATTCTTGATCGTACAATATGCATATTATTGTTATTATTGGATAGAAAACACTTTCTAGTTTCTATAAGCGTTGGAATTTTGTCTCTGAGTGGTACAGAACAATATCTACAGCACTTTTCATGACAGGGGTCAGATTTCAGAAATTTTTACCCCTGATCTGGAGTCTGTTTTTAAGGCGACAGTGAATGCTATGAAGAAACCGACACTGCCTACGTCTTCCTCTGGGTGTCTGTACGTCATCACGTTTTCAATGAAATCGATGGGACGTTCACAGCCATTATAAAAGAACAAAACGTATAGGTACCTCCCTTTCTCGTCGCGCGCCTGAAGCGTGAAGGACATCGGACTTGCCTCATTCCAAATCGTTGTCTAACCAGCAATATTTCTCCGGTCATGTTTTCAGTCGTTATAGTTGTTAAAAACATCATAATGTAGTTAATTTGAACCGTTTTATAGCAATTTATATCCGTTTAGTGCGATTCTGAGGAATTTATTTGTCGTGCACTCTGAAACTTTGGACACGTTTTGTGGTCCCGTTCGATCGTTAGTGGATATTTCGAAGGACAGAGGACATCTATCGACCAAAAGAAGATTACAACATAGAAAGGATACATTGCCCAAGAATCTGATGGAAGAACAGCTCAAAGTAAGCAATATTTAATATGATAAATCGTTGTTCTGTCGAAATATTTTAAACGCATATTTCGCCATTTTGTTTGTTATCGCGTCACTTGGCGAACCCTGTATTGAAAAGTAAGGATAATTTTAAAAATGTAAGTCAGCGGTTGCATTAAGAACTAATTTGTCTTTCGATTCCTGTCAACCCTGTATTTTTTAGTCAAGTATATGATTAGCTTTCAATTAAACTAGATCACTCTGATAGATGACGTCAGACATATTGAGGCTTGATTTCCTAGTATTTTTATTGTGTAACCACGGTTTTGTATGGCTAAATATGCACCTTTTCGAACAAACTGTATATGTATGTTGTAAAATGATGTTACAGGAGTGTCATCGGAAGAATTCTGAGAAGGTTAGTGAAAAAATGAATATATTTTGGCGGTGATTACGTTATAGCGCTCTTTGGCTGGAATCGATGCTCTGGTAACGTTTTCACATGTGGTATGCTAACTTATCGATTTATTGTGTTTTCGCTGTAAAACGCTTAGAAAATCTGAAATATTGTCTGGAATCACAAGATCTGGGTCTTTCCATTGCTATGCTTTGTCTATTCTTATGAAATGTTTTATTAAGAGTAAATTGGTCATACACGTTGCTCTCTATAGTAATTCTAGTCGTCTTGTGATGGTCGGTGCAATTGTAAACTGTGATTTCTACCTGAAATATGCACTTTTTTCTAACAAAACCTATCCTATACCATAAATATGTTATCAGACTGTCATCTGAAGAGGTTTTTTCTTGGTTAGTGGCTATCAATATCTTAGTTTAGCCGAATTGGTGATAGCACCTGAAGTAGTAAGAAACTGATGGAGTTAGAAAAGTGGTGTATTTTGCTAACGTGGTTAGCTAATAGATTTACATATTGTGTCTTCCCTGTAAAACATTTTAAAAAACAGAAATGATGGGTTTATTCACAAGATCTGTATCTTTCATCTGGTGTCTTGGACTTGTGATTTAATGATATTTAGATGCTACTATTTACTTGTGAAGCTATGCTAGCTATGCTAATCAGTGTGGGGGGGGTGGGGGGTGCTCCCGGATCCGGGTTTCTGAGGCAGTAGAGGCAGGAAGCCAGTGTAGGGAAGCTAGCACTGGAGTAATATGATCAAATTTCTTGGTTCTAGTCAGGATTCTAGCAGCCGTATTTAGCACTAACTGAAGTTTATTTAGTGCTTTATCCGGGTAGCCAGAAAGTAGAGCATTGCAGTAGTCTAATCTAGAAGTAACAAAAGCATGGATAAATTTTTCTGCATCATTTTTGGACAGAACATTTCTGATTTTTGCAATGTTACGTAGATGGAAAAAAGCTGTCCTTAAAACAGTCTTGATATGTTCGTCAAAAGAGAGATCAGGGTCCAGAGTAACGCCGAGGTTCTTCACAGTTTTATTTGAGACGACTTTACAACCATCAAGATTAATTGTCAGATTTAACAGAATATCTCTTTGTTTCTTGGGACCTAGAACAAGCATCTCTGTTTTGTCCGAGTTTAAAAGTAGAACGTTTTCAGCCATCCACTGCCTTATGTCTAAAACACAGGCTTCTAGCGAGGGCAATTTTGGGGCTTCACCATGTTTCATTGAAATGTACAGCTGTGTGTCATCCGCATAGCAGTGAAAGTTAACATTATGTTTTCAAATGACATCCCCAAGAGGTAAAATATATAGTGAAAACAATAGTGGTCCTAAAACGGAACCTTGAGGAACACCGAAATGTGCAGTTGATTTGTCAGAGGACAAACCATTCACAGAGACAAACTGATATCTTTCCGACAGATAAGATCTAAACCAGGCCAGAACTTGTCCGTGTAGACCAATTTGGGTTTCCAGTCTCTCCAAAAGAATGTGGTGATCGATGGTATCAAAGGCAGCACTAAGGTCTAGTAGCACGAGGACAGATGCAGAGCCTCGGTCTGATGCCATTAAAAGGTAATTTACCACCTTCACAAGTGCAGTCTCAGTGCTATGATGGGGTCTAAAACCAGACTGAAGCATTTCGTATACATTGTTTGTCTTCAGGAAGGCAGTGAGTTGCTGCGCAACAGGTTTTTCAATTTTTTTTGAGAGGAATGGAAGATTCGGTATAGGCCGATAGTTTTTTTATATTTTCTGGGTCAAGGTTTGGCTTTTTCAAGAGAGGCTTTATTACTGCCACTTTTAGTGAGTTTGATACACATCCGGTGGATAGAGAGCCGTTTATTATGTTCAACATAGGAGGGCCAAGCACATGAAGCAGCTCTTTCAGTAGTTTAGTTGGAATAGGATCCAGTATGCAGCTTGAAGGTTTAGAGGCCATGATTATTTTCATCATTGTGTCAAGAGATATAGTACTAAAACACTTAAGTGTCTCTCTTGATCCTAGGTTCTGGCAGAGTTGTGCAGACTCAGGATAGCTAAGCTTTGGAGGAATACGCAGATTTAAAGAGGAGTCCGTAATTTGCTTTCTAATGATCATGATCTTTTCCTCAAAGAAGTTCATGAATTTATTACTGCTGAAGTGAAAGCCATCCTCACTTGGGGAATGCTGCTTTTTAGTTAGCTTTGCAACAGTATCAAAAATACATTTTGGATTGTTCTTATTTTCCTCAATTAAGTTGGAAAAGTAGGATGATTGAGCAGCAGTGAGGGCTCTTCGATACTGCACGGTACTGTCTTTCCAAGCTAGTCGGAAGACTTCCAGTTTGGTGTGGCGCTATTTCCGTTCCAATTTTCTGGAAGCTTGCTTCAGAGCTCGGGTATTTTCTGTATACCAGGGAGCTAGTTTCTTATGACAAATGTTTTTAGTTTTTAGGGGTGCAACTGCATCTAGGGTATTGCGCAAGGTTAAATTGAGTTCCTCAGTTAGGTGGTTAACTGATTTTTGTCCTCTGACGTCCTTGGGTAGGCAGAAGGAGTCTGGAAGGGCATCAAGAAATCTTTGTGTTGTCTGAGAATTTATAGCACGACTTTTGATGCTCCTTGGTTGGGGTCTGAGCAGATTATTTGTTGCGATTGCAAACGTAATAAAATGGTGGTCCGATAGTCCAGGATTATGAGGAAAAACATTAAGATCCACAACATTTATTCCATGGGACAAAACTAGGTCCAGAGTATGACTGTGGCAGTGAGTAGGTCCAGAGACATGTTGGACAAAACCCACTGAGTCGATGATGGCTCCAAAAGCCTTTTGGAGTGGGTCTGTGGACTTTTCCATATGAATATTAAAATCACCAAAAATTTGAATATTATCTGCTATGACTACAATGTCTGATAGGAATTCAGGGAACTCAGTGAGGAACGCTGTATATGGACCTGGAGGCCTGTAAACAGTAGCTATAAAAAGTGATTGAGTAGGCTGCATAGATTTCTTGACTAGAAGTTCAAAAGACGAAAACGTCATTTTTTTTGTTTGTAAATTGAAATTTGCTATCGTAAATGTTAGCAACACCTCCACCTTTGCAGGATGCACGGGGGATATGATCACTAGTGTAACCAGGAGGTGAGGCCTCATTTAACACAGTAAATTCATCAGGCTTAAGCCATGCTTCAGTCAGGCCAATCACATCAAGATTATGATCAGTGATTAGTTCATTGACTATAACTGCCTTTGAAGTGAGGGATCTAACATTAAGTAGCCCTATTTTGAGATGTGAGGTATCACGATCTCTTTCAATAATGGCAGGAATGGAGCAGGTCTTTATCCCAGTGAGATTGCTAAGGCGAACACCGCCATGTTTAGTTTTGGCCAACCTAGGTCGAGGCACAGACACAGTCTCAATCCGTGAGGTTGGTCTGGGATACACTTGTGATTTCCTCCCGGAAGAGATTCACAGCAGGGTTGGGCTTAATTCAGTATGGTCTTGGATACAGGGTGGGAGTCATGTTTTGGCTGTTAAATGTACTAAAATGAGAACACAATAGAAATGTCAACTTTCAAATGGTACCTCAAAAGATGGTTGGAGGGTCACATCAGAGAATGCTGACCCGAATGGGAATATCAGTTGTTTTAAATGATACTGTCAATCTTCCATTGGAAACAGGGTTGGGCTCAATTCAGAATTGAATTGAGAATGTCTGATAAATTCCAATTAAATTATTGAATTTGAATTGAATTCCAATAGAAGTAGTAAACAGGATATGGAATTGAATTAAAGGAAATAGAGAAATGAAAACGCTATTCTATATTAGGTGTAGTAGTCTATACAAATATACTTGTACATAAAACATTAAAGATGTCGTTAAATACAGGCACATACAATATTGTTGAAACAATAGATTTGAGACGGTCATTCCTTTTAAGAGACTAAGGAAAACAAAACCTGCATGCGAAGTTATTACACTTAACTAATCACTTACATTTCGTTCAATATGGGGAAAATATTATGTTTCCCAGAATACATTAGTTTAACCCACAAGTTGACCCTGGCCTGAGGCCTTCAAAAAGAAGAGATCACATTTGTTGGAAGTATAATTAATTGGCTATTCTAAGCACTAAGGTTAAAAGAGTACAAGAACATTGTTTCCAGAGAAAAGTGCTATAATCTTTGGTATCTGGAAGTGTGACCTGTCAGATTCAATTAATCATGTTTTATAACTGAGTGGAATTTATTTGAATTGCACCAGAGAAGAGGAGGTTATACTCAGCCGGCAAAATCTATGGCACGCCCTGACCATAGTTTGCTTTGTATGTTTCTATGTTTTGTTTGGTCAGGGTGTGATGTGGGTGGGCATTCTATGTTGTATGTCTAGGTTGTCTGTTTCTATGTGTTTGCCCTAATATGGTTCTCAATCAGAGGCAGGTGTCAGTCGTTGTCTCTGATTGGGAGCCATATTTATGTAGCCTGTTTGTCATTGTGTGTTGTGGGTGGTTGTATCCTGTGTCTGTGTTTTCACCATACGGGACTGTTTTGTTTTCGTTTTGAATCATTCACGTTATTTTTGTATTCAGTTATTAAATTGAATATGGACACTTACCACGCTGCGTATTGGTCCGATATCTCTTACTCCTCTTCCGACGATGAGGAGGAAAATCATTACAATCTATCCACAAAAATAAGCCCGCGAAGTGAGAACATTTTGTATTGAGGTACATGATGGTGTCGAATTTGGTCAACAAAAAACTTAATTGCTAATTTGCTACGTGATACTTATTTGATAGAATAAAAGTTTCATAATGGTTAGGTTGTTATGAATGCACATATGTGGACACACGTGGCATTTTGGCAACTTTGAAAAAAATGACTTTATATTCTGATTTGTGCCTGTTGTCATAGAGATAGATAGAGGACTCATCATAGATATAACCTGTTTTAGCATGGACATTGCCATTGAGGGCTTCGACCACTTTAAAGAAGTCAACTGGGTGAGGATTCCTATGAGTTGGAAGCAATCAGCCAACGAAGAAGAAGAAAACAGACTACTTTAAAATAGAGATAGCATTAATGGTGCTGCCCATGCGGTTACAGATGCTATAATGGCACAGATACAAAAATGCTCCCGAGTGGCGCAGCAGTCTAAGGCATTGCATCTCAGTGCAAGAGGCGTCACTACAGTCCCTGGTTCGATTCTAGGCTGTATCACATCCGGCTGTGATTGGGAGTTCCCTAGGGCGGCGCACAATTGGCTCAGCGCCGTCCGGGTTTGGCCGGGATAGGCCGCCATTGTAAATAAGAATTTGTTCTTAACTGACTTGCCTAGTTAAAAAAAGGTTAAATAAAAAAGTTAAAATATTTCAATGAGTCCTCTATCTGTCTCTATGACCTGTTATTCACACATGTACCAGCCCTCCCAATGGTAGAATGTTCCCACCTGATCTCGCCTCCTCCCACCCGTCTTCCATGAGTTGAGCAAATCCAATTGAGAAAAGCCCCCCCTTGTGTTTACGCTAGAGACTTTCTGTTTATTTGCATGGGTTGCGTCACATTCCACTGAATCCGCCTGTGTCAGCCATTCACATATGTGGTGGATAGGCACTTGTCAGCGCCTTTAATTGCCAGACATAAGAGGATACCGAAAATTTTCTTTTCACGAAATCATCTGTCTAGTCTGAACGATTTGAGCTAAAAACTAAAGTCTTAGAGTCAGGTTTACAATGAAAAGGGTACAAACAAGGTCTTGGCATTTATCTGATCCTCTGTTGTATCTTAGGTTTGTACTATTAATGGTGAATCAGGGTTGGGCTCAATTCAGAATTTTGGAATTGACTCATGAGTTGAAATCCACCACAACCATACACCATCTAAAGGATGTAGAATTTGAGTAACAGGAAGTAGAATTTAATTCATTGCAATCAAAGATTGTCTATTATATGGACAAGATGGTCAAGTGAACACTAACAATAGAAATACATGTCCTCAAACATGGAAGGCAGGTGGGAGGAGGCGAGATCAGGTGGGAACATTCTATCCAGTGAGAGGGCAGGTACATGTGTGAACAACAGGCCATTGAGAGGGATAGAGGACTCATTAAAATATATTGTAACGACCCGGTATTGTGTTCTGTGTTTGTGGGTGTATGGTGGTTCTCATGGCTACTAGCAGGGGTTAAATATGTCAGGACAGATGGAAAGGTTGGGGGGGGTATGATGGGTAATACCGCGGGATTTGGAAATGCATAAATAGGGATTACTGTCTCATTGTTCTCTCTCTTCTGTTCGGGCCTTGATCTGTTCCTATGAGAGTGACTCTTAACCCGACAGGGTAACATTGTGTACGTTCGGCATTTAGCGGCGTGGGTTGTGGCCGGAACAATAGCCCAGTTTATGAATAAACCTGTGTTCTGACCTGCACACCTAGAGTCCGTCTCTTTTCCCTTTATGACCCAGCCGGGTCATTACATTGGCGTCAGAAGTGCTTTCGAACTACGGGATCGAGACTAGGCGAGTTAGCTGTTCAGTGTAGGC
Source organism: Salvelinus alpinus (assembly GCF_045679555.1). NCBI lineage: Eukaryota > Metazoa > Chordata > Actinopteri > Salmoniformes > Salmonidae > Salvelinus > Salvelinus alpinus. Next base: position 55,886,012 of record NC_092091.1, read on the forward strand.
CGGGTTGGCTTTAGCGCGACTCGCATCTACGGTCATGATGCTTGGGGCGAGGCGGAAAATTAAGGAAGAGTCGGACAAAGTGTCCGTTGTGGGCTCGGGGGTACCCGGTCGGGAGGGTCAGGCGGCGACTGCCGTAGGGAAGCTGGAGAGCCACATGGCGGGAGTTAAATTGTCAGTCAGCAAGATGGCAGAACTGGCGGGTTTTCCTTCACACCGCTCGAGAGCAGACGTCACGGCGCCGGGGATATCGACGTCACCGGGTGCGGAAATGGCTGGGCCTGCTTATGTAAACAGAGATGGCAGCGACCTATTGCCATTAGCCACGGTAGCGGCTAAACTACCAAAGTTCAATGGACAAGGTAAATGGGAAGTTTTTTTTCACTCAATTCGAGTTGTTGGCTAGAGCCGGGAGGTGGTCTGACGAGACGAAAGCGTTACAGCTTGCCCTGAGCCTGGCAGAGGAGGCGTCGGAATGCCTGCTAACGCTAGCCCCGGACGAGAGGGGCGACTACGGTGCGCTAGTGGAGGCATTGGGGGGCCGTTTCGGCAGCGACGCGCAGCCCAACATGCTGCGGATTGAACTGAGTAACAAAAAGAGACTTCAGGGGGAATCATTAAAGGCGTTGGCAAGTGGTATTCTGAGCCTGACCAGGCGGGCTTATGCAACTATGCCGATTGAGGTGCAGGACGAGCTGGCACGGGACAGTTTTATTAGAGCGCTCTCTTCCACCGAACTGGGTAAGCATGTTCAGATGGCGGACCCACCATCTCTGCGGGCTGCAGTGGAGATAGCCAGGAAGAGGGAGCTGATCTGGGGTGAGGGAGTGAGAGTGGAAGTCGCCAGTCAACCAGAGGTGAGAGCAGCGGTGGCTGGGGTGCCAGGGGTCACAAAACCGGAGTGGGTTGACGAGTTGGGCGGGCTAGTCAAGACTGCTTCGCTTGTCATGGAGAGGGGCTCCAGGCAACGTCGCAGTGTCAGCTCAACTCCTATTGTCTGCTGGGGTTGTGGCCAGCCTGGCCACATTCAGCGGGAGTGTGACAGATTCCCCCGTCACCAGGGAAACGACAGCGGGTTCGCGCGCAGGGGGCAGTGCGGGCCCACCCCCCCGCCCCCGAACCCACTGTAAGCAAAGGAGGTACCCAGCAGCGCAGACAAGAGGGTGGGGACCTGCTCCCCCAGGGTGTAGCTGCCGCCGGGTTTCCTAGTCCTGTAGTTGTGGTGGGACGCACCACCGTTGGGGACTTCTGCAATGTCATCGTCAAGGTAGAGGGGGTGGAATGTTTGGCCCTGGTCGACACGGGCTCTACAGTAACCCTGGTGAGACCAGACATACTACCTGTTGGGGTGCGGGTGGAGCCGACCCTTGTCCAGCTACGGACCGTCACGGGGGAGCTAGCCCCCATGTTAGGGAAGTGTCAGCTATCTGTGACTGTGGGGGGGAGAACTGTGGGGTGTCCGGTGTGGGTAGCAGCGGTGCAGGACCCCTGTATACTGGGAATGGACTTTTTGAAAAACTGTGGGGCTCAGTTGGACTTAGCGTCGGGCACTTTGAGGCTGTCGGGGGGGCCCACAGTGGGAATGTCGCCTTCGGGAGGGCCAGCAGGGGGCAGGGCTGTCCCTCCGTCTTCCTCCAAGCTTGCAGAGACTCCACCGGTCATCCCGGCTGCTCCCTTGGTCGTTGTGCCATCCCAGCAGCTGTCTCCGGCGGTGACGGCCTTCACTCCCCATCATGGTGCAAGCACAGGCAGCCCAGTAGCCAAAAACACACTGGCTCCTTCACCCCATCAGCCCGACGGGGGGAAGGAGGAAGCTATCGACGCCGTCGAGGCTGTGTGGCTGAAGAACTGTCAGGGTCTGGATGAGGGACAACAGAGACAGTTAAAGCAGCTGCTGTTGGACTTTAAAGATAGCTTCGCTTGGGGGGAAGATGAGGTAGGACAAACGCACCTAGTCCAGCACGAAATAGACACTGGGGACGCCCGACCCATTAAAATTCGGCCCCGTCGTATTCCCCTTGCCAGGAGGGAAGCAGCAGACACAGCTATTGTGGACATGTTGCGGGCTGATTTCATTGAGCCATCAGATAGCCCATGGTCCGCGCCGGTCGTCATGGTGCCTAAGAAAGGGGGTAAACTTAGGTTTTGTGTTGACTACAGGGGCCTAAATTCTGTCACCACTAAAGACTCTTACCCCCTACCGAGGATTGATGAGTCGCTAGACCACGTGAGAGGGTCCTCGTGGTTCTCCTCCCTTGATCTGCGCAGTGGCTACTGGCAGGTGCCCCTCTCGCCAGGGGCACGTGAAAAAACGGCCTTCTCCACGGATAGGGGCCATTGGCAGTTCAAGGTGCTGTGCTTCGGGCTCTGTAATGCTCCTGCCACCTTTGAGAGGCTCATGGACAGAGTGCTGGCGGGGGTTCCGAGAGACGAGTGTGTTGTGTACCTAGACGACATATTGGTGCACGGCACATCGTTTGAGGTGGCACTGGGGGCAATTAGGCGAGTGTTGGAGAGGATCTCGGGGGCGGGGCTAAAATTACATCCGGGAAAGTGCCATTTCATGCAAAGGGAGGTGGCGTTCCTGGGGCATCAGCTGGGTGGTGAGGGCATCAGCACGATGCCAGACAAAGTAGAGGCTGTGAGGGGGTGGCCAGTTCCAGGGGGGAAAAAAGAGGTTAAGAGCTTCCTGGGGCTGGCATCCTACTATCGTAGGTTTGTGAAGGGGTTTGCGGGGGTAGCGGCTCCTTTGAACCACCTTCTCAAGGAGGACACTGTTTTTCAGTGGACCGAAGAGCACCAGCGGGCGTTTGAGGCCCTCAAACGTGCCCTGATGGAGGCCCCTGTCCTGGCCTCACCAGATCCGAACCGTCCGTTCATCCTGGACACCGACGCAAGCAATGAGGGCTTGGGGGCTGTGCTGGCTCAGCGTGGCCCTGATGGGGAACACGTAGTAGCTTATTACAGCAGAACGTTTGATAAGGCTGAAAAACGCTACTGCGTGACAAGGAGAGAGCTTTTGGCTGTCGTGACAGCAGTACGCCATTTCAAGTACTACCTGGGGGGCCTGCCGTTTGTGGTCCGGACGGATCACTCCGCCCTGCAGTGGCTTCTCTCCTTCAAGGAGCCAGAGGGTCAGATTGCCCGCTGGCTGGAGGAGCTGCAACCCTACGACTTCCAGGTGGAGCACAGAGCCGGCCTTCACCACAGCAATGCAGACGCCTTGTCCCGCCGCCCGTGTGCTGAGGATGGCTGTGGGTACTGCGCCAAATGGGTGGAGCGAGAGAGAGAACTGTGCAGGGAGGAGGGAGTCACCGCCACGGTGAGTCAGCTGAGTGTGACAGAGTGCCGGGAGCTTGAGGCTGTGGACGTTGGGGAGTGGAGGCGTCGCCAGGAGGAGGACGCAGAGCTGCGTCCTGTGCTGCGGTGGGTGGAAGAGAGAAGACGACCGCCGTGGGGTGAAGTAGCCCCTCTATCACCAGTCACCAAAGGACTGTGGGCTAAATTCACAGTCCTTAGAGTGGCTGAGGGAGTGCTCCAGAGGGGGTGGAAAAAGCCAGCGACTGGAGAAATTACGTGGCAGGTAGTGGTGCCCAAAAGGCTGCAGGGGAGCGTGTTACAGCAGCTTCATGGGGGAGTAGGCGCAGGGCATTTTGGGGTCTCCAAAACGTTAAAGCGCATGCGTAAAGGCTTCTATTGGGCCAGGCACAGGAGGGATGTTGAGGACTTTTGTAGGCAGTGCGACGAGTGTGCTGCTAAAAAAGGACCTCCAGGTCAGTCACACGCCCTCCTACAACAATTCCCAGTAGGGGAGCCCATGGAGAGACTGGGGGTAGACATAGTAGGGCCGTTTCCAACCACAGACAGCGGTAACAGGTGGATTCTAACCGCTATGGACTACTTCACCAAGTGGCCGGAGGGTTACGGTCTCCCAGACCAGGAGGCGCAGACAGTAGCTGATGCGTTGGTGGGGGGAATAATCAGTCGGTTTGGGGTGCCACAGTCTATTCACAGCGACCAGGGAAGAAACTTCGAGTCACGGGTGTTCTCAGAGTTGTGTAGATGGTTAGGCGCGGAGAAGACGCGCACTACTCCGCTTCACCCCCAGAGTGATGGGCTGGTGGAAAGATTTAACAGAACATTAGCACAGCAGCTGGCCATCGTTACCTCAAAACACCAGAGAGATTGGGACACCCACTTACCGTTTATTCTTATGGCGTGTAGGTCGGCTGTTCAAGAATCGACTGCGTGCTCCCCAGCACTACTAATGTTAGGTCGTGAGTTGCGCACCCCAGCCGAACTGACGTTTGGCCACCCTCCTGATAATGACGACAGAGTTTTGCCTGGCCCGAACTATGTGTGTCGTCTGCAGAACCGGTTAGAAGCGGCTCACACCTTCGCAAGAGAGCAACTCGAAAACGCAGGGGTGCGCCAAAAGCGCCACTACGACTCGCGCGCTAGGGGGAGGCACTTTGGAGCGGGAGAATGTGTGTGGCTTCACAACCCCACGCGCAAGAAGGGGCGGTGCCCAAAGCTGGACAGTGCATGGGTGGGGCCGTGTCTGGTGATAGAGAGAGTGGGGGAGGTGACGTACCGGGTGGAGGTTTCCCCACGGAGCAGGAAGGTGGTGGTCCACCGGGATCGATTGGCACCCTACAGAGGGAGGAAAACGGTAGGGAATGGGAGTGAGGGCTCTGATGTGAGCCCACGGGAACAGTCTAACGAGGAGACTCTAGCACAACCTGAGCCTGGGGAGGGGGCTGCTTCTTCGGAGGGCGCTGGAAATGACATTGGGGCAGAGGAGCGTTCTGGGGGGTCACCGCTGAGAGTCACGGGGAGGCCCAAGAGACTGATGCGACCTCCGGGTCGTTTTAAGGATTTTGTTGTGTAACCCTAGGGGCTAGGGTTTAGAAAGGGGGGGGCTATGTAACGACCCGGTATTGTGTTCTGTGTTTGTGGGTGTGTTATGGTTCTCATGGCTACTAGCAGGGGTTAAATATGTCAGGACAGATGGAAAGGTTGGGGGGGTATGATGGGTAATACCGCGGGATTTGGAAATGCATAAATAGGGATTACTGTCTCATTGTTCTCTCTCTTCTGTTCGGGCCTTGATCTGTTCCTATGAGAGTGACTCTTAACCCGACAGGGTAACATTGTGTACGCTCGGCATTTAGCGGCGTGGGTTGTGGCCGGAACAATAGCCCAGTTTATGAATAAACCTGTGTTCTGACCTGCACACTGTTGATGATTCGTTACTAGAGAAATGAGACCAAGTCAAGACGCTGGACAGGGTGGATCGGTATTTAGTAAGACAGTTTATTCAATGTAAAGATATCTGAGCAAAGCGTGCACGGACTCATTCATTTAGCTCAGAAGGAACTAGCCGACAGGAGTCCCGAGACATGGAGTGCATTTACATTTTATACATTAAATGACGTAGGTAGATTCTGGCAGTTCGTACTCCTGACTGGTCGCTGTGAGTGGAGGGCGATCCCCTTCAGGCTGATATCAATGTTCCATTGGTTCTTAGTAGTGTTCTTTGTCCTTGGAACCCAGCCCCGACAGAGGGGTGTGAGTGTGTATGTGTGTGCGTTCGTGCAGTGGCATTCTTGTGTGTTTCTGCAGTCATGAGATAAGAGGAGACAGTAACCAGCAGTTGTTGTCTTAGGGCCAGGGGTTCCCTGCTCGTGCCTCAGCAAATTTGTGCTTTAGAAATGGGGTGTGTTGAACAACAGACCATGCTTATGAAAGAAGTAGTTATAACAAGTTTTAACTGTGTATTGTTATAAATCAAAAATATCATTTATTACAACACCTAGAGTCCGTCTCTTTTCCCTTTATGACCCAGCCGGGTCATTACAATATATATATATATATTTATTTAACTAGGCAAGTCAGTTAAGAACAAATTCTTATTTACAATGACGGCCTACCACGGCCAAACCCGGACGACGCTGAGCCAATTGTGCACTGCCTTGTGAGACACAGCCTGGAATCAAACCAGGGACTGTAGTGATGCCTCTTGCTCTGAGATGCAGTGCCTTGGACCACTGCGCCACTCGGGAGCATCTTTGTATCTGTGCCATTATAGCATCTGTAAAAGCATGGGCAGCGCCATTAATGCAAAGGCGAACTCAATCAGGGGCACGTCAGCTGACATTTCCATTGTTGTCACAAGAGGCGCAGTAAGTGGAGAAAAGTTGGCATACGTTTCTTAGCACTATGCATTATACCGCCTCCAACGTTCTAATTTACTTCTGACCGGGTTGATGACTTCCGGAGCGAGTTCTGCTATTGTTTTTATCATTAGCTTACTAGCTAGCTAACTGTCGCCGATGCTTTTCTGACTGAAATAGTTCGCAATGACTACGTTTAAATTACAGCCCCGCGAAGGAGGTGCTAATGAACATTGTTCAGTTTCTTCCAAATGTAATGGTATTGTGAGCTTCCATCGTTTCCCAGTCGATGTAGAGCTCAGAAAAGCGTGGTTGGTGGCAGTAGGTCGTAACAACTTTACTGTCACCAAACACACAAAGGTGTGTAGTACACATTTCGTCTAAAGGGACTTTGAGGGAAAAAATGGGGGGCGACAATACCTAAAAAGAGGTGTTGATCCTACTGTCTTCGCGTGGAACTGGCAAATTCAAGAGACCGGGTGTTTGGGAAAGAAGACTGAAACCTCCTGCTCCGACTGAGGGGGATGAAGAACAAGGTGCGCTGCCAATGGACTGTGCCGTCTCTGATCCGGTCCAGAGCATGGGCCAAGCCAGTGTAAATGTGCATGTGTTTATTTGCTAGCAGCAAAATAATAATTTGTTTATCTACGACATGTATCAATCATTTGTGTTGTAGTGAATATCAGTTTGTGTGGAGCTTGTATTGGCTTTAATTAGGCAATGAGTAACAGGGGTGGGGGAAAGAAATCAAGTAAAATACAGTGGGGCAAAAAAGTATTTAGTCAGCCACCAATTGTGCAAGTTCTCCCACTTAAAAAGATGAGAGAGGCCTGTAGTTTTCATCATAGGTACACTTCAACTATGACAGACAAAATGAGAAAAAAAAATCTCCAGAAAATCACATTGTAGGATTTTTTATGAATTTATTTGCAAATTATGGTGGGAAATAAGTATTTGGTCACCTACAAACAAGCAAGATTTCTGGCTCTCACAGACCTGTAACTTCTTCTTTAAGAGGCTCCTCTGTCCTCCACTCGTTACCTGTATTATTGGCACCTGTTTGAACTTGTTATCAGTATAAAAGACACCTGTCCACAACCTCAAGCAGTCACACTCCAAACTCCACTATGGCCAAGACCAAAGAGCTGTCAAAGGACACAAATTGTAGACCTGCACCAGGCTGGGAAGACTGAATCTGCAATAGGTAAGCAGCTTGGTTTGAAGAAATCATCTGTGGGAGCAATTATTAGGAAATGGAAGACATACAAGACCACTGATAATCTCCCTCGAGCTGGGGCTCCATGCAAGATCTCACCCCGTGGGGTCAAAATGATCACAAGAACGGTGAGCAAAAATCCCAGAACCACACGGGGGGACCTAGTGAATGACCTGCAGAGAGCTGGGACCAAAGTAACAAAGCCTACCATCAGTAACACACGCCGCCAGGGACTCAAATCCTGCAGTGCCAGACGTGTCCCCCTGCACACTAGGAAGCCTGTAGCCATCTAATGGAAGTATTGGTGGAGAAGGGGCATCGGCAATCTTCACAATTTTACGGGTCTTTGGCTGTGGAAGCTGATAGGACAGAACACTGCCGGCTTGCACTGGCCCAAAGGCGGACTCAACCAGGGGCACGTCAGCTGAGATTTCCATTGTTGTCACAAGAGGGGCAGTAAGTGGAGAAAAGTTGGCATACGTTTCTGAGACGCGGAGTAGGTCCATGTCAGGCATGTATCCATTGAGTGCTTTGTAGAGAGAACTTCTGCAAAACATTTTAAAACCTTAACATCAGGTTGGAGATACTATGATAAAGACTCATGTAACTTTTCCAGAAACAGCACAAAATATACAGATTTATAGATTATATATTTCCCTCCAGTCTTTGTCCCAAACATTTGTCATTACATCGTAAAGACTCATTACATCGTAAAGACACCACTGTTAAGGCTTATCATCTGGATACAAAAACAATCACAAGAAAATGTCTAAAATGTTCCCATTCTAGGAACCTCCAATTTACCTTATTCCATCAGCACACGAGTTATTAGGTTTACTGAACTCTATCCCATCAACCAGACCTGGTTTCACACCCTAATTAACAAGGATTTACTGTTACATAGGCTGAATACTTTTCAGGTGCATTTTTTTATTGATATTGATACTCACAAGTGTTCTTGGCTTGTGCCAACGCTGTTCTGTGTCTGTGCAGCTGTGAACTGGTGGTGCAGCAGGAATGTTTAGTTGAGAGTAGTGCGCTGTCTGGTAAAGAAGGGCCACCAGATTGCACAGAGCACTTCCTGCAACACAGGAGCAGTGGCTTTGGACCACTATCACTGGTACGGAGTGCTTAAACACCATCTGTGAAGATAAGTGACTGAAGTGAGAAACAAGAATGATGCGGCCCATAAATAACAATAAACATAGTAGTGTCTAGTCTTCTTAACTAGGGGCTCATTTAACTATACAGGAATACATTGTGTCTCAGTAACACAATTACCAAACACTGCATCAACAGATCTTTACCAAATACCCTGTTAAGTGGGCAATTCTAAATTGGGATTGGGACCCATCATTAAAATCTATCTACTGATAAGATTAAACGTTGACACTGTCTCCAACACATTTTGACCATGATGACAGTGTCTCACAGGAGATGTTTAACAAGGTCCCTAGTAGCTATCTATAACCTTTCCCTACTCTCATGCTGTGCGGCTTTTCACTCTTCCTCATGGACCTGTGACAGGCAGCCCTCACGGTGATCTCCCCTGTCAATGTATCTTTGTTAGATACTGTGTAGAAGACATGAATAATGTGAACGCTGCGTGTAACACATCCGGTGTCAGGATAAATAAAAAGCAAGGTCTGCTAACTTTCTTTAATTATGTTTAATTACCGCAAACAATGAATGGCAAATGCAATTTTCGTATATACGGGTTCGCTGTATCACCGCGCAGGGTAAACAGGGAACACGGCCAGGAAGTACGTAAACAGCTGTTCTTATACCGTGATGACGTAGTTCCAACGCATCTGTTGGCCTATCACAGTAGAGGCTGGGCGCGGTTTAGACTTTGCCCCGCCTTTGCTGGCCCTCAGACTCGTCCAAGCCCCTTGGCGCTTTCCTTTGTCCACATCTGGTTGCTGGGTAGATTAGCTCCGTCTTGTGTCTGTCGATTCTACACTGAAACAGTTCCTAATATGGTACTGTCCAGTAATCTAACCTCCTGGTTGGCCTAGAGAGATGCACCCCTCCCCTCTCCAGATTGACCACAGCTTTTATGGCCTGTGTTGGTCAGTCCTTACACACATCTGTATTGTTTGTGTGTGTGTAACAAAACAATATGCTAGCAGGCTATAGTGCATAAACCCTAACAATAACAATTATTTTTAGCAAGCAAATATAGCTAGCAAGCATAACTTAACCAAGCTAACAAAAATACACACATTCTCAGGTAGATTCTGTCAACGTTACATCCTTTTACGAAGTAACTAGCTAGCTAGTTAATTAATAGTTAAATTAGCTAACTAATGATTGTAGCTAGCTAACGTTATATCTGTCACTGACTTGGTACTCACCTTCATAGTTGTCTATGTAGCTTCCTATATACATCTTGAACCCCTTTTCATTCTTGCTAGCTGGAGTCTCGGAGGCTGATTTAACAATTCGATGTACATCATTAATATTAATTTGAGGCAAGTCCTGAAGACACCTAGTAAATAACTGCGACATAGTGGTAGTAACGTTATTTCGTCGATAACTAGACTGACCGGAAATTTCCAAACCGATAGGAAGTGTGTTTAAAACGTTCGATCATGGAATCTGCATAAGGGCTATTGGATTCGCTCAACTCCCACATCCATTCTCCACAGTCCTCTATGAGCGTTTGAAAAAGGTCAAAGGTAATCAAGGAGTGACGGCGAGGAGAGCGAAAGTGGACGAAAATGTGCTTGTATGAAATGAGACTTCTTCAATCGCACGTCATCAAGCAAATGGAATCCCAAAAGAAATGTATAAGGTGATAAAAACGAATCTAGCTAGTTGTGCAAGACATTGTATACATAAAAGGATAAGTAGCATATTGTTTTTAAACGTTTCTCCTTCGAGAAAACAACAGCTGATTCAAATGTGGTGCGGCAGATTTCAAACTCTTCAGAGAACTGGTAGGATTCTCTTGTGCATCCTCGCCAAAAGGAGGATATCAAGGAGGGGAGGACCGTGTTCCATTTGCCTACTAACAAATTGAGACTCTCTTCGACCACTTATCGGTTTTCTGGGTCAGGGAGGACAGACTTTTTACCAAATGAGAAAAGTCAGTTAAAAAAAACTGCTAGCATTCACTGGTTGAAGTTTAAATCACTTTTGAGTGTAATGGAGTGGACTATTACATGAATACATGTCATTAGGGTGTCCAATCAAAAACACATATTTTGACCAATGGGTAAAATAGTATGTTAATTGTGTAGATACTCCTCTAATTTTATTTATTTCACCTTTATTTAACCAGGTAGGCAAGTTGAGAACAAGTTCTCATTTACAATTGCGACCTGGCCAAGATAAAGCAAAGCAGTTCGACACATACAACACAGAGTTACACATGGAGTAAAACAAACATACAGTCAATAATACAGTAGAAAAATAAGTCTATATACAATGTGAGCAAGTGAGGTGAGATAAGGGAGGTGAAGGCAAAAAAAGGCCATGGTGGCGAAGTAAATACAATATAGCAAGTAAAACACTGGAATGGTTGATTTGCAGTGGAAGAATGTGCAAAGTAGAGATAGAAATAATGGGGAGCAAAATAAATAAATAAATACAGTAGGGAAAGAGGTAGTTGTTTGGGCTAAATTATAGATGGGCTATGTACAGTTGCAGTAATCTGTGAGCTGCTCTGACAGCTGGTGCTTAAAGCTAGTGAGGGAGATAAGTGTTTCCAGTTTCAGAGATTTTTGTAGTTCGTTCCAGTCATTGGCAGCAGAGAACTGGAAGGAGAGGCGGCCAAAGGAAGAATTGATTTTGGGGGTGACCAGAGAGATATACCTGCTGGAGCGTGTGCACAGGTGGGTGCTGCTATGGTGACCAGCGAGCTGAGATAAGGGGGGACTTTACCTAGCAGGGTCTTGTAGATGACCTGGAGCCAGTGGGTTTGGCGACGAGTATGAAGCGAGGGCCAGCCAACGAGAGCGTACAGGTCGCAGTGGTGGGTAGTATATGGGGCTTTGGTGAGAAAACAGATGGCACTGTGATAGACTGCATCCAATTTATTGAGTAGGGTATTGGAGGCTATTTTGTAAATGACATCACCGAAGTCGAGGATTGGTAGGATGGTCAGTTTTACAAGGGTATGTTTGGCAGCATGAGTGAAGGATGCTTTGTTGCGGAATAGGAAGCCAATTCTAGATTTAACTTTGGATTGGAGATGTTTGATGTGAGTCTGGAAGGAGAGTTTACAGTCTAATCAGACACCTAGGTATTTGTAGTTGTCCACATATTCTAAGTCAGAGCCGTCCAGAGTAGTGATGTTGGACAGGCGGGCAGGTGCAGGCAGCGATCGGTTGAAGAGCATGCATTTAGTTTTACTTGTATTTAAGAGCAATTGGAGGCCACGGAAGGAGAGTTGTATGGCATTGAAGCTCGCCTGGAGGGTTGTTAACACAGTGTCCAAAGAAGGACCAGAAGTATACAGAATGGTGTCGTCTGCGTAGAGGTGGATCAGAGACTCACCAGCAGCAAGAGCGACATCATTGATGTATACAGAGAAGAGAGTCGGTCCAAGAATTGAACCCTGTCCAAACCCATGTCTCTATCATAATCTGTTCAAAAGTGTTTACCCTTAGGGATAGCAAAATTTAGGGTGACTAAATCAATGGAGTCCAGAGAATGAAAGGGTAAAAAAATAAAAAGGGAAAATAGCATTGTGTCAGCTAGACTGGATGCTGTGTGAGAATTAGGCTAACTGTTGACCTCATCAACAGGCTCATTTTCCTTGAATCTGGAGGACATAAAATAGATATTGATTTTGAGACATGCCATGTCGTATTTTCATATTTTAGTATACTGTACGCTTTTCATATTAATACAAATATTCCTGTTCTTTTTCGAAGATTTCTCACAATAATTTTTGCAGAGGACCAACACATGTAAAACCCTCAAAAGTTACTGCGAGAAAGCGCCACCAGAATTCAACAGAATTCGGTGTTTATTATCGGATGCATGAAGTTACGAAATCCGATTAAAAAAAATATAATGTTAATGATATGTTAGAGAAAGACCCTCCTGAATGACTCAGAACATGAATATTCATATTTGACTTGGTGATATGTATTTTATAACATAAGGAAGTTACATTTCATCACCAAAGCGTGTTTTTATTCATTTAGAGTGGGTGGACAGGAGCTACAATCCAGTGTGGGGTCGTTATTGCTTGAATTCACACTTGGATGAACTGCTTTCAATTGAGAAAGATTGCTTCCGTACCCCACTTCCGTGATTGTAGTAGAAAACGTAACTTTGTGGAGTTATGCTATCGATCAGGAATCAAATTAAAAGTATAAAGGTAGGCTACCCACCACTTTGTCCATGCTGCTACAGACTGAAAGCTAACGTGTGTTTTATATACGAAGGTTACTCATTTCCTGTAACAAAACACTGGAGTTAAACAAATTACAACATTGCGCAATCTGATTTTCTTGGAAAATTACATAACATTTGTATTTATTCCAGACCCACATTAGCTACTCTTCCTGGGGTCCAGTCACCATTACGCAATTACATACAAAATAAAACAGTACATAACACAACATATTATTACACTCTACCACAACACATCTATAATACAAAATCAACAATACAGTAATATAACACTATTAAAATGAACATAAATAACAGAAATACACAGACTGATAAATGAGGCTTTCATGTTTTGCTACCAAATGTGATTTAAACAATAAAAATAGCAAGGACATGGCATATTTCACAAATATTTTAATTTTTACTCACAATAATGTCACAATAATGGCACATTGGCACAAAAATGCGTGACCACAGTCTAAAGCATAGAAATGTTTGAGAACATTTTGGTTGCACATGATTTAAGATACACTTACACAATTTACACAATTTACAGTACACCGTCTCAGATCATACATTAGACTTAAGTATAAAAACATTCAACCACTAGATGGGGGAAAAGGATTGGAAGAAAAGGCTGACGTTTCCTCAAAACAAAGCTGGAAATTTTATAGGATTTTTAAATAAAAAGTTAAGAATTCACTGTTTACAGTCATTATTGTTTTTAAAATTGAAATGTACAGCTGCCTGCCATGCAAAGTGACAGAACAAAAAGTCACATACACTTACTAAATAGAGAATCCACCAACCAATTACAGTGGTCCCTCCTATTTGACCTTAGAAGTAGGTTACATTAAAACCAAAACATGGAGTTGTGTTTCTGGAGAAATGTCTCTGGAGAAATGTTGCCACTCTCAAACTCATAGAAGCAGCTATGGATTCAAGGAATGACAGTTTACACAGGTATTCTGAAGCAATACATTGTTTGTTTACAAAGATTTAAATGACAACAAAAACATAAATGGGGAACGGCGTAATCTACCATCATAGTTTGGGTTGTGCTAGGGTATGAAAAACATGTATATATTTCAAGCAAGGGTACTGATGTATTGATTACTGTTAAACATCAGGAAATATACACATTTTATGACTTTAAATTAAATGTATAGGTAAGTCTTTGACTTAATATATTGAAGCTCAGTACAACATGTTTATTTTTATCAGTTTGAATAAGTCAAGAGATTATTTTAAAATAGTTGAAAAGTGAATTATATCTTCATATTTAGTCTCAGTAACTACTCTGAAATAGAGTAGTATAACAATGAAATAGCCTACAGTGCAACAACTCACTATGGTATCGACAGATGTTGTATTTTCGGGTCACATTAACCTGCGCTGGCACAGATATATACAAAGGCTGCACTAATGTAGGTGGAGCACAACATGCTCTGATAGAAGGAGAGTGTACAGAGTCTGCAGGAGGGAGTGATTGTATTCTTAAGGGAGGATGTGCTACATAGACAAGGACAACCAATAAATGGTCCGTCATAATAAACAAAACCAGCTAATTAAGAGCTACAATTTAGCCCAGAGATACATTTAGCAAAAAGCATTAAGAAGAGGAAAATGTCACTCAAGATCAAATGGAAAGTCAAGATCTGCCCCTCAGAAATGTTTCAATACAACATACATGGTGAAAGGAAAACATGTATCTATGGACCTTTAGTGTCTAAAGGAGCCTAACAGCCATAGCTTCTAAGGAGTAGGTGGCTTTATCTCAAACGCCTGCTCTTTTTATATTATGTACACAGCTGCTATCCACTGGCAAGCTAAACAATGACCAGCTATAAAAGATACAGGGGAGGCACCTATGTGTAGGTAACAGAACAGACAGAACTGAAAATAAGCTTTGGACCAGCAGTAGCATAGCAAACACAAAAATATATGTTCCATATGTTTTAACTTATACATTGGGATTTGGGACAAAAGACATTTAAAAAGACGGAGTATCCTGATCCTGCTACTAACTCAATGCATAGTTATTGAATTGGTCAGTATCAGTGGATGTCATCGAGGCCCCTATTTGACAGGTCTGTGAGAATGACCTACAAAGAAAGCCTGAAATTATAACATCAGCGCAACAGTTCCAGGGGGATTTTCTCCAATAACAACTGTGCCTCTAAAAGGTTTTCTGGGTGAATATTTTTGCACTTTAATTTTGTTTCAACGTCCTCTTTATGATATACCAACCTCTACAGGATGTCAGTTATCATTTCGGCCTCCCATTGACTTCCCGTTTTGCTCTTTCATGCTGTGTCAACATCCCTGCTGGCAGCCATGCGATGTAACAGGAGTGTATCATAAACTGATGTCAGGGTAGGGTTTTCTCTACGCGACTCCAATTCTGGTATATCTGTTCTGTGCGACTCCAATTCTGGGATCTCTGTTCGCTCCTCCTAGGCAGGGAGAAGGAGGTAGGTAGGGGAGGGAAGGACAGAGAGGGACAGGGGAAGAAGGGGCAGAGGGGAGATAAAAGAGGTTAGGAAAGTAACAAAAATAAAAAAGGATCTTATGCTTTATTAGAAACGTTGTGCCAGAGGAAGGAAGGAAACAGGATACGCCTGACACTCTCTTGTCTACTCTCATTGTTCTGAAGTAGGGAACTCAACAGTCAACACAACACATCTAGAACCTTTCCTAAAGCTAGTGGAAGGAATCACAAAGCCTGACTTTAAAAGTCCACAGACTATAAAGGCATTACTAATAAAATAAAATAAAATGTTATTTGTCACATGCACTGAATACAGCAGGTGTAGACCTTACAGTGAAATACTTACTTACAAGCCCTTAACCAATAATGCCGTTTTAAGAAAATAAGCGTTAAGTAAAATGTTTAAAAAAGTAACAAATAAATAAAGAGCAGCAGTAAAATAACAATAGTGAGACTATATACAGTTGAAGTCACAAGTTTACATACACTTAGGTTGGAGTCATTAAAACTCGTTTTTCAACCACTCCACAAATTTCTTGTTAACAAACTCTAGTTTTGACAAGTCGGTTAGGACATCTACTTTGTGCATGACACAAGTCATTTTTAATTCTCTATGCTATTATTCTGATATTTCACATTCTTAAAATGAAGTGGTGATCCTAACTGACCTAAAACAGGGATTTTTTTACTAGGATTAATTATCAGGAATTCAGAAAAACTGAATTTAAATGTACTTGGCCAAGGTGTATGTAAACTTACGACTTCAACTGTACAGTACAGGGGGTTCTGGTACAGACTCAATGTGTGGGGGCACCGGTTAGTCGAGGTATTATGTACATGTCGGTAGAGGTAAAGTGACTATGCATACATAATAAACAGAGAGTAGCAGCAGCGAAAAAGAGGGGGGGGGGGGGGGGCAATGCAAATAGACTGGGTAGCCATTTGATTAGATGTACAGGAGTCTCACGGCTTGGGGATAGAAGCTGTTAAGGAGTCTTTTGGACCTAGAACTGGCACTCCTGTGTGTGCTGTGTTGCTTCTCATTGTGCAATCCAACCATATCATATGGGCAAAACTGTTTGCAATGACATCAGGCCGGGTATCAAACTCAGGTGGTCTGTGCAACTCAAGACCACATTAACCCACTGGCACAGAGCTGAAGCCTACAGTTGTAGCCATGAGGGCTGCTAAAGCTGCTGTATTGTCAATCAGCCTGTAACATTTTTACTAACCTGATTATCTGTTCGTTTTTTAGGAGTTATCGTTGCATACTCAATGTCAACTTGCACTCTTTCGGATGAATCTAAGAAGACAAATAAAGTAAAGTAAATATAGGCCTAAGGTGAGGTGTGACTAACTGACAGAGACATACAGACGCTCACCGCCCAGGACAGGTTCTGTAAACACTCAGGACTCATTTGTTACTATGAGTACAGGTCTCTGTGGTTGCAGTCATTTTGGTGTCAGATAAGCCATGCTATTCAAGTAATCATTATCAGAGAGAGAGCGTGTGTGTGTGTGCCTTCTGCTTTTTCAACATTTAGAGAAGTTGTCTGGGATAATGACACTGTCTGACCAAGCAGAGGAAGTGTGGAAGATATGACACTTTATTTGACCTGCATCCTGTGTTCAAGCAAACATTTCCTACCTTTTCCAAAACACTACATTGATTGTAAAAAAAACGAACTAAAAAAGGCTAAGCTTGTTTTGACTTTGGGGAGTGACCTCACACCTCTAAAAGATAAATACCTGCCTTGTGAGTGTCCATTTCTACTCTTCTTTAGATAGATTGCAAGTCCAACCAGCCCTGAGGCAACCAAAACGCAGATTACAGCAATAATAAGCAAACCCAGAGTCATCCCATCACTGTCTGAAATAAAACACAAGGTAATTATGCAAAGTATGTTTTGAATGAGCTCAACTACACTTCACTTTCACTTGGTAATTATTTTCTGGATGGCTTTAATTGAAAATGTGTCTTACCTGTCTCCTTGGGATGACCATCTTCACTGCAACATTTTGGGACATGAACTGTCTCATTGCTGACAGGGTTAGCAGCCACACAGCTGTAGGTGGAGTTGTAGTTCTTTCCCTCTACCTCCAAACGGAGAGATAGATCGGTGGTGAGGTCAGGACTGCTGGTCTGGTTTAGTATTTCCTCTCCCCTGTACAAGGTCAAGGTCACCTCTTTTTCGTTGTCCACAGAACACAGCACACTACAGGAGCTGCTGTCACACTCCGTCACCTGAGGTTTGGAAACAACATCTGGAAGAAAAAATATGAATAAATTGAAATTGCAACCTATATTAAATGTGTTCGTAATATATAACACACACACACACACTTACTGTACACAGTGAGCTCAACTCTTGTACATTTTTTTCCTTCATGTGTTATCTCCAGAGTATAATTCCCAGCATCGTCTATCTGAAGGTCTGACAGAGTGAAGTATCTTGTAACATTGTTTAAGCGGAGGCGGTTTTCAAATCTCTTCTCAAGGGTGACTTTGCCTTCTTTACCAGGGAACACATTTGCAATACTGCCAAGGTCTCCATAAAGTAAATTGCCAGACTTGATCACCCTCTCTGGAAAAGAGAAAGTCTTTCCCACGATGCCTTTCACCTGCTGAGTCTTACACTGGACTGTTTGCTGAGAAGCACAGACTACTGTGGAAAGAGAGAGACTAAATATTAACACAATGACTGCAGTTACACACTAAATCTCACAATACAAGGATACGTGTTTAACATGTCAGTAACTGCATCCACATGATATTGTGATCTGATGTCAGACGGCACTGAAGATGACTGACATTCAATCATTAGTTCATTTTTTCTGCACGTCTATAATGTAGTCGTCTGGAATGACACTACTGACTTTAGTATCACAGTCCTTCTTAGTTATTTACAGGTCTAATGTGATGGTTGGGGGCAGGAAATAATTGTTTGGACTAGTAGTTGAATATTTTGTCAGAAATTAAGTTCACATGGAAATGCATTCTCTGAGTGAGGGAAGTTCTTCCCCAATTGACTGTTGTTTTTCCCCCCAAATAAAAGTCAAGGATATCAGTGAAAAAGCACATGACTTTACAGAGATATTTCATTACCACCGAACATAATTAAATAGCCTAGATCGTATCCTCTGAATTTCAGGGTCAGAGGAACATTTCAGCATTAGAGGACTTTTGTAGGCATTAGACTATGTGTTATTTGTTGAAACAAGGTGTTGTGTTGAGAACACAGATAAATAGATCAGGGGCATGATGGTTGTCCTACTAGCAGTAGGAAAGAGGCAGGAATTCTGTACAAATGGACACTGCAAAAATATTCAGATTATAAGCAGCTGTGTATTCAGATTATAAGCACAAAACAAGGTGTTGTGTTGAGAACACAGATAAATAGATCAGGGGCATGATGGTTGTCCTACTAGCAGTAGGAAAGAGGCAGGAATTCTGAACAAATGGACACTGCAAAAATATACAGATTATAAGCAGCTGTAGCCTATAAGTGTCTGCTAAATTACTCAGATGTAATTATCTACACAGATGTAAAGTATATCAATAATCAGAGGTGGAAAAAGTATCCAATTGTCATACTTGAATAAAAGTAAAGATACCTAAATAATAAATTGTCACCCAGTAAAATACTACTTGAGTAAAAGTGTAAAAGTATTTGGTTTTAAATCTACTTAAGTATCAAAAGTATATGTAATTGTCACGTTCTGTCCATAGTTCTTGTGTGTTTTGCTTGTTTTAGTGTTGGTCAGGACGTGAGCTGGGTGGGCATTCTATGTTGTGTGTCTAGTTTGTCTGTTTCTATGTTTGGCCTAATATGGTTCTCAATCAGAGACAGGTGTTTTGTGTTGTCTCTGATTGGGAATCATATATAGGTGGCTTGTTTTGTGTTGGGGTTTGTGGGTGGTTGTTTCCTGTTTTTGTGTTTTCTCTGCACCAGATAGGGCTGTATCGGGTTGCCACATTTGTTATTTTGTATTCGTTTTAAGTGTTCACTGTTTATCGTTTTATTAAACATGTTGAGCACTGGCTACGCTGCGTGTTGGTCCGATCCCTGTTACACCCTCTCTTCTCGTGAAGAGGAGGAAGGCTGCCGTTACAGTAATAGCTAAATTATACTTAAGTATCAAAAGTAAAATTATTAATAATTTCAATTTCCTTATTTTAAACAAACCTGATTTTTTTTATTTTTTTTATGGCTTGCCAGGGGCACACTCCAACACTTACACATAATTTACAAACTAAGCATTTGTGTTCAGTGAGTTCGCCAGATCAGAGGCAGTAGGAATGACCAGGCATGTTCTCTTGATAAGTGCCTGCATTTGACTTTTTTTTGTCCTGCTAAGCATTCAAAATGTAATGAGTACTTTTGGGTGTCAGGAAAAATGTATGGAGTAAAACGTATATTATTTTCTTTAGGAGTGTAGTGGAGGAAAAGTAAAAGTAGTCAAAAATATAAATAAAGATTAAAAAAAGTAAAGTACAGATACTCACAAAAACTACTTAAGTAGTACTTAAAAATATTTTTAATTAAGTACTTTACACCACTGTCAATAATACATTTCTTTTTCCCAAATAAAATAGTGCTAATTGCAAAGGATTTGGAGGTTTTTGGCACAGCCACAGGAAAGAGTATGGGGGTGAGGGTACTGCTATTTTTTTCATTGACTAAGGGTGGATGTTTTTTCCCTCGCACTACAGACAGCTATATAGGTCCGCTTATACAGGACTATTAAAAGCCCAGTGCACTTCTGTTTTGAAAAAAATACATATCTATTTTCCCCTTCTGATTTTTCAGGGGCCGTACTTCAGACGGCTATGGTTTTAGGCCTTGAGTAAGGTAGAACAAATGTTTGAGGTCACATCCTCTGAGGAGACATAGGCTTAATGTATGCGGCAGGTAGGCTCAATTAGGCATTAGGTTACCCAGGTCATTAGCTTAATAATCTGGTTATTGGCTCATAGGCCCAACAGTATATTATTGGGATTGTACAAGAGCAACTTTTCAGTATTAGTTCTACAGGTGAATAGAAGAGAACTCATGCACACCCTACGAACGTAATGTATTTGTCCTCCAATAGCGAACTGTATACATTGTCTATCTGAATATGTGACTGTGTCTCTGCTTGTGAACACAGAGTCGTTTCCTTTCCCATCAGTCTGTTACATCGTGTGGTCCGCCTTTCTGTCACGTTAGCTGTTTGACCACACTGTGAAGAAGCCCCACACAGTCCCATCTCACACACAGGCCTATGTGGGGAAATAAGTTTCCACTGCAATGAGTACTTTTCACTGTAGCGAACAAATAGTTCTCTGTAATGTCTACCCGTGACTCTTATAATTCTTACAGTTGTCGGATCAATGTAGACCTGATAGGGGTCTTTGGATTTCTAAAAGTGAAAGTGAAATTGCACTGGGAAAAGGAAGGCTATTTTGCATGGGTGGGTAAGGCCGAGGAGCGTAACTACAGACTTTCCACATTGTTTTCACATTCTCTAAGCAAATGAACTATGCAAATTGGTGATGTGACGATCATTGTGGTGATAGCCTCCCTAGTATTGCATGTTCTTCAGCACAAGGAAGCTAGCCTCCAGCGTACATACTCCAGACACTTGATATAAAGTATGCATACGGTATAAGCCTAATATCTTTCTGAGTTAATGTCTCACCCACACATACTTACATACCAACGTCTTGTTCATTTAGGATAAACATACTTCTCAGCATCGCTATATGGATTGTAACAAAGGACAACACTCAGACAGCGACTTGATATAAGAAAAACAGTAAAAATAAAATGTGTGCAACAGTTGAGAGGCTATTTCTGCAGCTGGCTACTGTAACAGTAAAACTGACGATTAACAACACAGCATTGGCTTTGCCGTCAACTTGTAATTCATTTGAATTGTGAAACTGCAGTTACAGTATTTGCTGTATAATGGTTATTTTGAATGCAGCAATTGCAGTATAACTGCAGAATAACTAGAGTTAGGACATAACCACTACACCAGGGGTGGGCAACCACGGTCCTGGAGTGACGCAGGCAATTGATGTTTTTCATTTAACCGACCTGGAAGGACAGGTGTGTTGAATTTAGGCAATAACTGAACTGATCAATTAGCTCAGTTGGTCAGGTGTGGTGCCTAGTTGGAACAAAATCCTGTAGTAGTAACTGCGGCACTCCAGGAACAGGGTTGTCTACCCCTGTACTACACAATTACTGAATTGTACAGTATAATATAACATTAACCCTGCAGGTACAAAAGTGACTGTAACTATGTTATTTTGGACGCTATAAAACAGCATGTGCAACTGCACAACTGCAATGATTTTTGTAGGGAAATATATTTCTCAATGGAAAATGACAGATCATTTCAAAACATTAGTTATGAGTTATTGTTTCAAGTTCCAAGAGCAGCTGGTAAAAGGATGAGCTCCTAATATCTAGTATTAGATATTATATTTCAAATGATTTCGAGGAAGAGTACATTTGAGAAAAACAAGTGAGTGAAAGATAAAGAAGGACTAAGAATACAACATCAGAAGACAACTTTTATCCAGATAGCTTGTTAGCTATCCAGTTGAGTAAACAGTTGCTTACACGTTGTTATGGAGTTGCTAAGAGTTTCTAGCTACTGGCTACCTGCTGTTAGCTAAAAAACATAGCTAGCTAACAAATAACAAAAAGGACAATCAAAAGGACAAAGGACAGGACAAAGGACAGGGAAACTAGTACCTAAACTTACACAAGCAAGAGAAAACAATTCAGACAGAAAACAATCGAGGTAGGCTTTGTTTACATTCAAAAACATCTAGCTACAACTAGCCAACTGCAAACCAGCTGTAACACATACTGTATCCAGCTGTAATAAACTAAGACGGATACATTTACAAGCCCCAAACTCAGCAACCTTGCAATCCAAAATGCAAAAGGTATTGCCAGTGAAGCAAATGTTTTAAAAGAGCACACAGAGACCATAAGAGCAGACTTTATGCAACAAAAAATACTAAGAAATCAAGGTGGATCTTTTCAAATTCTTGGCATGCAGCCCTGCGCAAGGCAAACAAACGTCTTAAAATGTGTGGAAGCAAGACCATGAAACAATTGTACGTGGACACAACCCCAAAATGTAATGTTTATATAATAACAGAACAGTAATGATCCAAGGCTCTGAGGCCTTATAGGCAGAAACTCAAACAGGATGTACCAGTGACGAGAACCATTCAATGCTGGTCCGACCAATCGTAAGCCACGCTTCAAGATTGTTTTGATCGCGCGGACTGGAATATGTTCCGGTCAGCCTCAGAGAACAACATCGACCTATACCCTGACTCGGTGAGTGTGTTTATAAAGAAGTGCATTGGAGATGTCGTACCCACTGTGACTATTAAAACCTAACCCTAACCAGAAACCGTGGATGGATGGCGGCATTTTCTCATAAGCTTCCGGGTTAGAGTCCCGCTCCAGGTCCACAGACGCAATCGCCATCACACTGCACACTGCCCTATCCCATCTGGACAAAAGAAATACCTATGTAAGAATGCTGTTCATTGCCAACAGCTCATTATTCAACACCATAGTACCCTCCAAGCTCATCATCAAGCTGGAGGCCCTGGATCTCAACTCCGCCCTGTGCAATTGGGTCCTTGGCTTTCTGACGGGCCACTAAAAAGTGGTGAAGGTAGAAAACAACATCTCCACTTCGCTGACCCTCAACACTGGGGTCCCACAAGGGTGAGTGCTCAGCCCCCTCCTGTACTCCATGTTCACCCATGACTGCGTGGTCATGCACTCCTCCAACTCAATCATCAAGTTTGCAGATGGCAGAACAGTAGTGGGCTTGATTACCAACAACAACGAGACAGCCTACAGGGAGGAGGTGAGGGCACTCAACCTCTCACTCAAAGTCAACAAAACAAAGGAGATGCTAGTTATAGCCATATGTTAGCTAGCTGGCTAACATTGAACCTAGTTGGTTAGCTTTAGCTACCTGCAGATTCAAACTTCATGGATGGTGGCTAGCTATACCAATCCGTTTGTACTGAAGCTATGGGTTGGTGTTATGGTTCATTGTTTAGCTAGCTTGCTATTTCATGAACATGTCAAGACAATAATGACCCATCCACAGCTAGATGTGGCTGGGGGGTGGTTATATCATTGATTTTCCCATCAATTTAGACAAGTGTCTGGGTAAGCATAATCTAATATTTATTAAATATTTTTATCTGGACACTTTCAAAGTCAGATTAAGATATAGACCAAGGAGTATATGAAGTATATTTTTACGTGGAGTATTTCCTTATTGTAGGCTACTACTTTCACCAGTTTTAGTCTTGAAATCATTGGTTGGGTTAGGCTAAGGCTTAAGAGTGTGTGAACGATGCTGAATAGGTGTAGACAAAGAAGAACTCTCCAGTAGGTGTACCAAAACATTCAATGTCCATTTGCATTTAATAAACAGTTACATGACCTACAGCATGGTCAAGCAATTTTCGGACTACTAAACAACTATTGATTTAGAACCACAGAGTTACCACAAGTCGCAAAGAAAACAGGCGCTGCCTCCACTATTTCATCACCATTTCAACTTAGCATTCCAAAATCATCTAATCACCTATGCTTAGTCTAAAACAGTGAAAACTAAAATATACAAAAAACCATTTAGTCCAATCCATGTAAGCTAAATATAATGTGGTTATCCATGGTACTGATTGCTGTGTGTGTGCGTGCTTGCATGCAAGTAGGAAAAACATGTTGACTCACCCAACTTGTAGAGAAACGCCAATGACGTCCTCCTCTTTCATGTTGGAAATGGTCATATAGTAGGCTACACACTTTAAGTTTATGTTGTTCGAGGCTGCCTGGCTAAAATGCTTGCTAGCTAGCCTAACTTCCTTTCATTGGCAATGATGTGCCAGGCCAGCTAGTTAACGTTAGCCTAATAGTGTGTAAAAATTGTCTGTCCTAGGTTGCAACACTCACTTCCGAGTTCCAAACTACCTCTGGAAGCAACGTCAGCACAAGAACTGTTCGTCGGGAGCTTCATGAAATGGGTTTCCATGGCCGAGCAGCCACACACACAAGCCTAAGATCACCATGCGCAATGCGAAGTGTCAGCTGGATTAAAGTAAAGCTCACCACCATTGGACTCTTGAGTATTGGAAATCACGCTTCACCATCTGGCAGTCTGATGGATGAATCTGGGTTTGGCGGATGCCAGGAGAACGCTAGCTGCTCAAATTAATAAGGCCAACTGTAAAGTTTGATGGAGGAGGAATAATGGTCTTGGGCTGTTTTTCATGGTTCGATCTCGACCCCTTAGTTTCAGTGAAGGGAAATCTTACACTACACAATACAATGACTTTCTAGACGATTATGTGCTTCCAACTTTGTGGCACAGTTTCGGACGGCCCTTTCTTGTTTCAGCATGACAATGCCACCATGCACAAAGTGGGGTTCATACAGAAATGGTTTGTCGAGATCGGTATGGAAGAACTTGCACAGAGCCTGCACAGAGCCCTGACCACAACCCCATCAAACACCTTTGGGATGAATTGGAACACCAATTGCGAGCCAGGCCTAATTGACCAACATCAGTGCCCAACCTCACTAATGCTCTTGTAACTGAATGGAAGTAAGTCCCCGCAGCAATGTTCCAAAATCTAGTGGAAAGCCTTCCCAGTAGAGGTGAGGCTGTTATAGCAGCAAAGGTGGGTCCAACTCCATATGAATGCCCATGATCTTGGAATGAGTTGTTCGATGAGCAGCTGACCACCAGTGGTGGAAAAAGTACCCAAGATACCTTAACGGAAAATGTCTCAAGTAAAAGTGAAAGTCACCCAGTAAAATACTACTTGAGTAAAAGTCCAAACGTATTTGATTTTAAATATACTTTAGTATCAAAAGTTAATGTAATTTCTAAAATATACTAAAGTAGTAAAAGTATAAATAATTTCAAACTCCTTATAATTTATCTGGCAAACCATGCGGAACATTATTATTATTATTTTTTCATTTACGGATACTCAGGGGCACACTCCAACACTCAGACATAATTTACAAATGAAGCATTTGTGTTTATTGAGTCTGCCAAATCAGAGGCAGTAGGGATGAATCCGTGAATTGGACCATTTTCCTGTCCTGTTAAGCATTCAAAATGTAACGAGTACTTTTGGGTGTTAAGGAAAATGTATGGAGTAAAAAGTACAATATTTTCTTTAGGAATGTAGTGGAGTAAAAGTAAAAGTTGTCAAAAATATAAATAGTAAAGTAAAGTACAGATACCCCAAAAAACTACTTAAATAGTACTGTAAAGTATTTTTAATTAAGTACTTTACACCACTGCTGACCACATACTTTTGGTCAATTAGAGTAGCTCTTATTGCTCTTGAACGTCTTCATTCTCAGTTTTAAGACATTCAAGCGAGACACTTACACCCTAAAAACACACCTTTTTTTCTCACGCTATGAACAGAGGAACATCACATTTGTGGTGGGCTGACTAGTGACCAGACCATGACCTTTGTCAAAAAGTACATCGCCTGTTCCAACAACCTGCCTCGTGCTCTTCCATCCATCTATGTGACAGACAGCCACTGACCACATAATCACAGGAAACCACAAACATTTCCTGTTTAATGTCCCCCTCGAAAGTAGCTTAAATGCCACTGAGTTTTAATGTTTAATTTTACCTAATGACTTTTAGATATTGATATCCATTAATTAAAGAATTTCTTCATTTTGGGGATGAAGCCATGTCCATAAAAGTGCATGTTTTATTGTCACATCCATAGTCATTAGTCTTTTCAAACATCAATGGGCAGGCACTGTGAACCTAAACACAGTGAACATGTGACTTCTGTCATTTGGCCAAAATTCGAATAGAACACAAATGAGTTTCAAATGACAAGCTACAGTCTCAGTCTCAGAGAACTATAAAAGGTTATCAGCCTGTTGTTTCCAAAATATTTTTAATCTCTCATCTAAATTAGTTTATGAATCAATAAAGTATTGGCATACTCTGTAGTTGGTGTATAGATCACAAACTTTTATATCCTACAACTCTTTCTTTCCATTAAAGAGCTCTGTTTTTAGAAACTAGTCTCTGTCTGTATCTATCCCGTACTGTAAAAATTTGTCGAATGCTTGGACAGGATACAGGAGGACGTCTCTCCGGAAAGGGAGGAATACTATTTTGGAATGAGTCTTAGTGATAGGCTACACACAGTGTAAATGTTGCACTGTTTAAATGATTTAGCATTTTTGAATTTGACCAATGTTACTAATTAAAACATTGAACATTTAAAAATAAAAACATTAGGCTACTTATCTACCATCTCCCACATACAATTTTAGTTAGTGCAGCAAATCAGTAAAAACAAAAGAAACATACCATTAATGACAAAATATAGCAGCATGAACGTCAGTCTGGCAAGCCTTCTCCATCTCAACAAATGGTTCATTCCTCTAAAGCTCCAGCTGTTCAGTTGTGTGCACTGTGAAGAACCGGAAAGATGTGATCTTGTCCTGGTACAGAGGAGAGAATACACTCAACCAGACCAGCAGCCCTCTGTGGTGTATTCATTAAGACGATTCTGTTGCAGGACAAGATCACAGAAAGGATCACAGAAAGGAAACAGAAAGGGGAGGGACCTACCTGAATTTATCCAATAGAAACTGCTGTTTTAGTTGCAAATGTTTACACCCCTCGTATCATCACCAGTCTTTCTCTCCCTCTCGGGGTAGAGAGGTACGATTACAACTCCATCTACAGTGGTGTATCTGATTACCCTGTCAGTAATCACATCATCACCGTCAACATCACAACACCCTGAGGAGATGGAGGCTTAGAAGAAGAAGCATGTGTGAGAAATTGGATAATCCATGACTCCCATCATGTCTGAGCTCATTACATTATAATACCCATCCCTCTTGAGATATATAGAGCGGTTAGTAGACTTGTTATGTAGTGATGAACCGGAGTGTAGGTTGTTAAAAAACTCTTAAGGATCCACCCCCTTTTTTCAATTTTCACCTAAAATGACATACCCAAATCTAACTGCCTGTATGTCAGGCCCTGAAGCAAGGATATGCATATTCTTGGTACCATTTGAAAGGAAACACTTTGACATTTTTGGAAATGTAAAAGGAATGTAGGAGAAAATAACACAATAGATCTGGTAAAAGATAATACAAAGAAAAAAACAACCGTTCTTTTGTATTTTTTTATACCATCATCTTTGAAATGCAAGAGAAAGGCCATAATGTATTATTCCAGCCCAGGTGCAATTTCGATTTTGGCCACTAGGTGGCAGCAGTGAAAGTTTTAGACTGATCCAATATTCCATTGCATTTCTGTATCAAGACTGCCAAAATGTGCCTAATTTGTTTAATAATACATTTTCATATTCAAAATTGTGCACTCTCCTCAAACAATAGCATGGTATTATTTCACTGTAATAGCTACTGTAAATTGGTCAGTGCAGTTAGATTAACAAGAATTTAAGCTTTCTGCCAATATCAGATATGTCTATGTCCTGGGAAATGTTCATGTTACTTACAAACTCATGCTAATCGCATTAGCTTATGTTAGCTCAACCGTCCCGTGGAAGGTACATCGATTAAAGAGCACCTTCTAGTGGAGAAAAGAGAATTTCACTGTGAACTATTTGCAGTTTACATTATCTTGCATGGTAGACTTCTGTGTGCTATTGTGTGAGGTATATACACTGAGTGTACAAAATATTAGGAAAACCTGCTCTTTCCATGACATAGACAGACCAGGTGAATCCAGGTGAAAGCTATGATCCCTTGATGTCACGGTCACCTTTTAAATCCACTTCAATCAGTGTAGATGAAGGGGAGGAGACAGGTTAAATAAGTATTTTTAAGCCTTGAGACAATTGAGACTTGGATTGTGTATGTGTTCCATTCAGAGAGTGAATGGGTAAGACAAAAGATTTAAGTGCCTTTGAACAGCCCTGAGTGAATGATTTGTAGAAGCATCTTGGGCAGCTATTACAGCTGTGTCTTTCTGGGTAAGTCTCTAAGAGCTTCTCACAGTATTTGCACATTATTCTTATTCTTCAAGCTCTGTCAAGTAGGTTGTTGATCATTGCTAAACAGACTTTTTCAAGTTTTGACATAGATTTTCAAGCCGATTTAAGTGAAAACTGTTATTAGGCCACTCAGGAACATTCAATGTAGTCTTGGTAACCAACTCCAGTGTATATTTGGCCTTTTATTTTAGGTTATTGTCCTGCTGAAAGGTGAATTTGTCTCCCAGTCTGTTGGAAATCAGACCGAACCATGTTTTCCTCTAGGATGTTGCCTGTGCTTAGCTCTATTCCATTAAAAAAAAATCCTAAACAAACTCCCAAGTCCTTCCCGATGACAAGCATACCCGTAACATGATGTAGCCACCACCATGCTTGAAAATATGGGTACTTAGTGGTACTCAGTGATGTGTTGTGTTGGATTTTCCCCAAACATAACACATTGTACTCAGGACATAAAGTACATTTCTTTGGCTTATTGCAAACATTATGCATGTTTTGGAATATTTTTATTCTGTACTGGCTTCGATTTAGTATTGTGGATTAATTACAATGTTGCTGGTCCATCTTCAGTTTTCTCCTATCAAATCCATTAATGGCTCTGTCATGGTTTTAAAGTCACCATTGTCCTCATGGTGAAATCCCTGAGCGGATTCCTTCCTCTCCGTCAACTGAGTTAGGAAGGACGCCTGTATCTTTGTAGTGACTGGGTGTATTGATACACCATCCAAAGTGTAATTAATAACTTCACCATGCTCAAAGGGATATATTCAATGTTTGTTTTTTACATTTTTACATAATCTACTAAAATGTGGCTTTCTTTGCAAGCCATTTGAAAGCCTAAATTCTCTTTGTGTTTGAAATTCACTGCTCGACTGAGGGGACCTTACAGATAATTGTATGTGTGGGGTACAGAGATGAGGTAGTCATTCAAAAAGCATGTTAAACAATATTATTGCACACAAGTCCATGCAACTTGTTCTGTGACTTGTTAAGCTAATTATTTTCTCCTGAACATATTTAGGCTTGCCATAACAAAGGGGTTGAATACTTATTGACTCAAGACATTTCAGATTTTCAGTTTTAGTTATTTTGTAAAAATGTCCAAAAACATAATTCCTCTTTGACATTATGGGGTATTGTGTGTAGGCCAGTGACACAAAAACTACATTTAATCAATTTTAAATTCAGGCTGTAACACAACAAAATGTGGAAAACGTCAAGGGGTGTGAATACTTTCTGAAGTCCCTGTATATACAGTATATACAGTGGGGAGAACAAGTATTTGATACACTGCCGATTTTGCAGGTTTTCCTACTTACAAAGCATGTAGAGGTCTGTAATTTTTATCATAGGTACACTTCAACTGTGAGAGACGGAATCTAAAACAAAAATCCAGAAAATCACATTGTATGATTTTTAAATAATTAATTTGCATTTTATTGCATGACATAAGTATTTGATCACCTACCAACCAGTAAGAATTCCGGCTCTCACAGACCTGTTAGTTTTTCTTTAAGAAGCCCTCCTGTTCTCCACTCATTACCTGTATTAACTGCACCTGTTTGAACTCGTTACCTGTATAAAAGACACCTGTCCACACACTCAATCAAACAGATTCCAACCTCTCCACAATGGCCAAGACCAGAGAGCTGTGTAAGGACATCAGGGATAAAATTGTAGACCTGCACAAGGCTGGGATGGGCTACAGGACAATAGGCAAGCAGCTTGGTGAGAAGGAAACAACTGTTGGCGCAATTATTAGAAAATGGAAGAAGTTCAAGATGACGGTCAATCACCCTCGGTCTGGGGCTCCATGCAAGATTTCACCTCGTGGGGCATCAATGATCATGAGGAAGGTGAGGGATCAGCCCAGAACTACACGGCAGGACCTGGTCAATGACCTGAAGAGAGCTGGGACCACAGTCTCAAAGAAAACCATTAGTAACAGACTACGCCGTCATGGATTAAAATCCTGCAGCGCACGCAAGGTCCCCCTGCTTAAGCCAGTGCATGTCCAGGCCTGTCTGAAGTTTGCCAATGACCATCTGGATGATCCAGAGGAGGAATGGGAGAAGGTCATGTGGTCTGATGAGACAAAAATAGAGCTTTTTGGTCTAACTCCACTCGCCGTGTTTGGAGGAAGAAGAAGTATGAGTACAACCCCAAGAACACCATCTCAACCGTGAAGCATGGAGGTGGAAACATCATTCTTTGGGGATGCTTTTCTGCAAAGGGGACAGGACGACTGCACCGTATTGAGGGGAGGATGGATGGGGCCATGTATCGCGAGATCTTGGCCAACAACCTCCTTCCCTCAGTAAGAGCATTGAAGATGGGTCGTGGCTGGGTCTTCCAGCATGACAACGACACGAAACACACAGCCATGGCAACTAAGGAGTGGCTCCGTAAGAAGCATCTCAAGGTCCTGGAGTGGCCTAGCCAGTCTCCAGACCTGAACCCAATAGAAAATCTTTGGATGGAGCTGAAAGTCCGTATTGCCCAGCGACAGCCCCGAAACCTGAAGGATCTGGAGAAGATCTGTAGGGAGGAGTGGGCCAAAATCCCTGCTGCAGTGTGTGCAAACCTAGTCAAGAACTACAGGAAACGTATGATCTCTGTAATTGCAAACAAAGGTTTCTGTACCAAATATTAAGTTCTGCTTTTCTGATGTATCAAATACTTATGTCATGCAATAAAATGCAAATTAATTACTTAAAAATCATACAATGTGATTTTCTGGATTTTTGTTTTAGATTCCGTCTCTCATAGTTGAAGTGTACCTATGATAAAAATTACAGACCTCTACATGCTTTGTAAGTAGGAAAACCTGCAAAATCGGCAGTGTATCAAATACTTGTTCTCCCCACTGTATAGGTCTACAGTTTCATTCAAGTTTTGGTTCTGAAAACACTATGTCAGGTATTGTATTTGTTTTTCCCCACACAACTCCACACAACAAAGACGAGAGGCGTGGAGTAAGATACTATCCTGTTATCCCAGCAGCAGCCTTGGTGGTGTTCCCAGACATCTTTGCAGTATTATTCACCATAGGGAGACGCCAACACAGTTCACTTATCCTGTGCGTGTCCCTCTCAAAGAGCTGATTCTGTCTAACCCATTCTGTGTGCATTCATTATCACACTTAATATTCTCCAGAGAATGTTTGAATGTTGATGGATGATGGATGACCAATCAATCCTTAGAAAAGCAGAGAGCAAAGTTGGTGAGAGAAAGTAGTTTGGTTGAAATGGAAAACCAATGGACTTGTAACACAATGCTGCTTGGAAGAGTCTTTGGAATCTCCCTGATTTGACGCTGGGCTGCAGGTGACTGAACAAAGAGAACCTTCCTCAGGAATATGTTTGGGAGGAGAAGACAGATTGTGGGACGGTTGGGGGCCTGTGTGGTAACCAGAGATCTGTGTGGGTGTGTTGCATCGGCTAACTCAGCCAGGTGAGAGCTAGAAGATTTTACTTGCTAGTGGTGGGTGGGATAAACAAGCTGTGTGGGGGGTTAAAACGTGCCTTGGCAAAGAGCTCAACTGCTTTAACGTTTGAATTAATAATTTACCCTGTTCACAATCAGACATACAGTGCTGAATGTATCATCAATATCATATTTGCATATAACTTTACTGGTCTCTGACTCTCTCATTCCCCTCATGGTGTGTGTTGCAATACAGTAAAAGTAGCATTGTGTATTATTGTTTAGCTGTAATATGACTTGACATACAGTAGAATTAATTGTTGTAAAGAAAAGTAAATCCAACAATTTGTAATAATATGTCGATATTTTTGCTTTCATAAAGACACTGGGAAAAATATTTATTCAGAAGGTTGTTGTGGTTGATCTGGTGTGTTTACATTGAATAGGATATCAATGTGTTTTGACACTTGAACAAGTTATTCTGGTGGATCTCTAGATCAGGATTTACAAGCTCGGTCCTGCCCCCCCCCCCAGGCTTGTTTTTTTCCCCTAGCACTATAGCACTACACAGCTGATTCAAATAATCAAAGCTTGATGATGAGTTGGTGATTTGAATCGACTGTGTAGGGGGAAAAAACAACTTGCACCCAGGGGGAGGGGGCCCAGGACCGAGTTTGTGAAACCCAGATTGATAAAGCCATCACCTGCTGCTTATCTATTGCATCATATTTTCAATCAGCCTATGAAATGTGATGCATTAGATAGAAAGGAAAACTGCTTGAAGACCAGGGTATCAGGCCGGGGTATTATGTATATAAAATGAAGGTTACTGAAGGAGTATTAGGTACATTTACAATGGAGGTTACTGAGTGTTAATGTCTGTTAGAGAGAATGGTAAATGGTAGTTCATGTGTCAAGACAAATAAATGCAGTTCAAAAGAAAATGCTATAAAAAGGTGCAGCTGCTACATCTTTTCAATACTGTATTAGAAAGTTGTTACACATGTTGCCTCTATCAGATCAGAGTAGCATGTCTCTTTCTATGAGCATGGTGTGGTCCTGATAGAAATGTGCTGTATAGAACATACTGTACAGACACCTCTTCTGTACATCACTCTGCAAGGTTCTTTGAATAAGGCCCTGATGTTAGTCTCAAAACAACACCCACAAACGGACAAAGAGTGGGAGCCTTGTGGTTGCTTTAGCTCAAGTAAAGCCACACAAATACATGTATCAAAATGAACGAGTGACAACGTATATGGATTCCATCAACCCCCACAACTCCCCCATATTGTCTGTGTGTGTGTTAGTACGTCTGTGTGTACTCTTCTCTATCGCCATCTATGTCAGCGTGTGGTTATCGCTTATTTGTTCTCTCTGTTTGGCTGTAGCCTATACGGGTCAGTCGCTTTCATTCTCATTATAGGGGAGATGTGGAACCGCCCTCTATCTCTGCACAGCTTCTCTCCAGCAAGAGATCTGACACCACAAACCATGCTCTCAGTCCCCTGCACCCACATTTAGCAGACACTCTCATAAAGAGTGACCTACAAGTCAGATCTGTGCTAGTAAGCTAGTCAAATTCAATTGTGGACAAAGTACCCAATTGTCATACTTGAGTAAAAGTAAATATACCTTAATAGGAAATGACTCAAGTAAAAGTGAAAGTCACCCAGTAAAAAGTATTTGAGTAAAAGTCTAAAAGTATTTGGGTTTAAATATACTTAAGTATGAAAAGTAAAAGTATAAATCATTTACATTTCCTACACAGATGGCACCATTTTCTTGTTTTTTTAAATTCATGTATAGCCAGGGGCACACTCCAACACTCAGACATCATTCAGAAACAAAACATTTGTGTTTAGTGAGTCTGCCAGATCAGAGGCAGTAAGGATGACCAGGGATGTTTTCTTGATAAGTGTGTGAATTGGACCATTTCTGTTCTGCTAAGCATTGAAAATGTAACAAGTACTTCTGGGTGTTAGGGAAAATGTATGGAGTAAAAAGTAAATACATTTAATTGTGAATGTAGTGAAGTAAAAGTAAAAGTTGTCAAAAATATAAATAGTCAAGTACAGATACCCCGAAAAACGACTTAAGTAGTACTTTAAAGTATTTTTTTACTTAAATACTTTACACCACTGGTAAAATTAAGGACTCATGTGCCTAACCTTTAACCTAATCTTAGTTTTAACTGTTCAGAAAGGGAAATAACTTCTGTTGTTCTGTGGTCAGAGGCAATAGGACAGCTTCCAACTCTTACCTGTTATCAAAGTGCCCGTCTGTTAGTTCTCAGGGGAGCAGTCTTCCATAGATAATTGGTAGAGTATGGCCCTTGCAACCCCAGGATAGTGGGATTGATTCCCGAGACCTCCCGTTCATTAAAAAGTTATGCACACATGACTGTAAGGCACTTTGTACAAAAGTGTCTGCTAAATTACATAAATATTTGACAATGTATACTGAATAGACTTTCTAGCTGCATGCTGACATTTTAACATTATATGGCCTCTCCTCTCACTTTCACCGGATAGAGATAGAGATAGAGAAAGAGAAAGAGGAAAGAGAGACAGACACAATGAGAGAGAGAGCGAGAGAGAGAGTCAGAGAGAGAAAGTCAGATCGAGAGAGTCAGATAGAGAGCTCCATCAGTAAGACAATTCAGAGGGCAGTAGAAAACGTTGCTATGCGGAGACAATCATGATCATAAAGAACGTATTAACAATGGGAGAACATTTCAAAGTGCTTGAATCGTGTGGTAATAATGATTTGCCAGGCTTAGCCGGAACTGGAAAGTGTGGCTACCATGCACAGACAGGAGGGAAAGAGATGTGTTTGAGATGCGTTCAGGTTTTAAACTATCTTATTTTTGCTGTGAAGTACACCACCACAAGCTCACCAATAGTATCTTCATTGGATTAAATGCTCATAAAATAATTTTAAGATACAATATGATGAATGATGTAAATTTCTCTTTATGGAGACGTGTAGTGAGGGTCTCTGTCTCTAAGCTAGACAGGATGTGGTGGGGCTGCAGAGAAGCACAGATTATAGAATACGGGGGCAGGGAGAAATACACCATCTCTGACTGATATCATCAACCACACGGCCAACGTGACGAGCACTAAAAAACTGTTCAAACTAGATTACTTGAAAGTGTTAAAATTTCAGGATTCAGAGTAGGGCTAATGCCAAATAAAGTAGTATTAATTGTATGGAATTTCACATTTTGAGGATATGGTGAGTGCTTTATTTGTCTCTTCCCCACGGTGGAATCTTTACGGACGGCTGCTGTGTGAAACTACACTGTAAAAGTAGAAAGCCTCAAAACAGCATGGTTGTGTAATGAAACCATGAAAAGTAGTGCCCCTAATCAAACATCTAATCAAATCAAATATTATTGATAGCATACACATATTTTGCAGATGTTTTGCAGGTGCAGTGAAATGCTTATGTTTCTTGCTCCAACAGAGCAATAATGTAGGTAGCATGGAGGTTTGGAGCGTTGGGCATCTGTCGTTCTGCCCTTGAGCAAAGGAATTAACCCTAATTGCTCCAGAGTCGCTGTCCATATTGGCTGATCCCTGGCCGTGACCCCACTCTCTGAGGGTGTCTCAAGGGGAGTGGGATATGCATAAATATCACATTTCCATTTCATACCTCATACTTGTACAGGTCACCCACTTGTACATACAGTGTAACATGACTATATAATATAATACCCCCTAATTATAACAATACACACAAATCCCAAAGATAAAAAGAAAGGAATTAAGAAATATCAGAACGAGCAATGTCAGAGACTGGAATATAAATACTGTATATTTAGTATAGTTTTATCTATAAAGGATCACTTTTTTAATGTTTCACTATTTTTATATGTATGAGATTCACTGAAGAGGATAGTCCTCCCCTTCCTCCTCTGAGGAGCCTCCACTGGGAGATTGACTTTCAAGAATCTTGCACTTGCCTCTTCCGTTGACAATAATTCTTCTTCTTCTTCGGGATTTGGTTGGTGGATCGCATCCAACTTTTAGTTGCAAACAGCACCACCGTTGTTAGGTGTGTATATGGGAGGCGAAGTCAAGTGCAGGAGAGCGGAGTATAATAAACAGGCGCACTTTAATACCGGTTAACAAATGACAGCCCATAACACATACTAGTGCCAAAAACACAGTCTAAAACAAAAGTGCATCGCCTGACAAATATCCACGTAACAAATAACAATCACTCACAAACACAACATGGGGAACAGAGGGTTAAATAATAAACAAGTCATTGGTTGAGTGAAGCCAGGTGTGATAAGACAAAGACAGAACAAATGGAAAATGAAAAGTGGATCAACGGTGGCTAGAAAGCCGGTGACGTCAACCGCCGAACGCCGCCCGAACAAGGAGAGGGACCGACTTCGGCGGAAGTCGTGACAACCGTACTGGTGTGTGAGGCCATTCACCGCCTACCTACATCCAATTATTAATACTGTTATTTGATACGAAACTACAACATTTGGAAAAAGGTAAAGGAAAATTGCCCTGACAACTATTAGCCCTCTTAAAAAAAAACACCCCCATTCCACTATTGAACCCTATCTCATCCTACTCCAGACCAATAGTCTGAGAGCACATAACACTACCACTCAACACCCCCTGCAGCTGTTCTGCAGTTAATCCTTGCAATCCGAAGTACTTCTCTGCCTCTGCCTCTGCCTCCACAACCTCTATTTTCTGTGACTTTCGATCCACTTCTGCAGTATAATTGACAACCATGGCTATAAATGCTAAAAATTCCACCTTACTGAAGCTCATGTTCTTCCCATCACTGTCTCTTGGTCTCTGCCTACTCACAGGAATCCTCTCAGGATCCCTCACCCTGTACCCATCGTCCTCCACCACTCTCTTCACTGCTTCGGTGTAATACGTTTTCTGTACTACTCTAACCCTGGCAACATCAATCTGCCTTTCTCTCACTATACACCTCCGATCTCCAGCCCCTTAAGCACCTCCACAACTGACACACACAACTTTCTCCACCGGTACCACACATTCCTTCTCATTGACAATCTTGGATGTGGGAATGTGCTGTCCTCATTGAACATTAATTTGCCTGTTGGTTTTGATGTCCGTTCATCATGATCCATTACACGTCATGGCACATCAAGCTTAATACTAATATCTAAATATACTTGTCTTTCTTCAAACATGCATACAACATTAAAAAGAAAGGAGGACCAAGGCACTCTTCATATAATTAGTTATAATGCCCTTATTTGTATGGCATGTTCAATGGAAACAAAGATTACAAACTCTGACGTGGTTTGACTGCATGGCCTTCGTCAGGGAGAACAAAGATACGATAATACAGTGTCCTATTTTGAATAGCGCTTTCCAATCAATCCTTATTTGCAGATGGAGTGGTTACAGAACTCATTGGACAACACGTAGTAAGTAATACTATACACATTAAAAATCTAATCAAGGCTAGAAACATCGGAACCCCACCCCCCCCAAAAAAAAGTTTGAACATTAAATATGACGGGGCAAAGTGGTAAGAATAGGAGAGCCACCTATTTTATAGTTTGCTAGACCACAGCAAACAAGGAGTCGCAACATGTTGGGGGCAATAATGAAATATGTCCACTAGATGACAGCAAAGGGACGCCTCACGACTACAGTAAAGGTGAGAAATCCTCATCTTCATTTAAATCAGTGGAACTTACTGGCCACTAGTTTGTAAATCAAAAAGCTTTCCCTTTTCGTTGACTACTTGTATGGCATACTTGTGTTCCACTAAGCGGTCTTGAAGCTGTCTCTTTGTCCATCCAATGTAGAATACCTTGTAAAACGAATTTGTAGATGACATGAGTAGTTTTACAGTTAATTAAACACTTAACTTGATACTCGGTTTTAGAAGTTGTGTCAACAAAGTACTTTTTCTGTGGTTGCACTGGTTGCATTTAAAAGAGCCCCTTGGTTTGTGGTCTAGCCAAGTCTTGTGAGAGTCACAAAGGAAGGTAGCTGTGGACTAATTTGTAATTTAGGGTAGGAAACCTCTTAAAGCTTATGACTGGTGGCTCTGGGAAGACTTTGCATAGTAGCGTATCACTTTGGATGATGCAAACATTGTGTGAAAGAATCATGAAATCTGTATTTTTTTTATTACTACCCACAATCCTCTAAAAACAAGATAAGAAATGCAAGGAAATTAAAACCAAAGACTTTAATGAGTTCAATCATAAAATGTTCTCTCTCTTTGGTTATATTCCTGAAAGAGTCTTACATTTTGAGCAACACATTAATAAGATGGACTTATTCTTACATTATTTTGGTAAAATGAAATGAACAAATCCTTTAAATTACTTCTATAAATGTTTTAAAATATATATTTTGGGCTATTTTGACACTTCATTTAGACAGTTATGAAATGACAGAGGGGAGAAACAGATTGAAGGGCTCGAGCAGGGAATTGAACCCCGATTTTCAGTGGGGATAGGGGTGAAGTGTCTAAGCCGGATGCGTTACCGCTGTCCACTAGACCACAGGCTCTACATGACTTGCATACATTTTCATTAAGTATAATTTTGTTATTATTTTATTTCAATTCAACCCAGAATATATTTCTTACAGCTTACAGTGTGGCTATGTTGTTGAGAGGGTAAAATTCCAACACAATGTACCATTTTACTGCCCCTCATGTTTCCAATCTGTCTTAATAAAGCATAGCAAAAATAAAGATGTAATTCCACAAAAATATTCTCAATAGGCCCTTATTATCAATACATATTTAGGCTATAAACCATTTGCATTTCTAAACCATTGGTTGTATGAGAAACAGATAATTTATGTTTTGATGCTACCTTTTCCATAAACGGAAATCTCAACAAGTGTTTTCACAACACTCTTAAAAACACAAATATTTAGGTTGAGTGTTTCAGAGCACTTAATTGCTGTGAATTAAAACACTTAAATTGGGTTTACATACAACCACCAGATCTCAACTTATTGCCTGCCCTACTGTACAGCACCCGCTTTCACAGGAAGGCCAAGAAGATCATCAAGGCGCTCGTCACCCGAGCCACGGCAATTTCACCCTGCTACCATCTAGAAGATTGAGACAGTATAGGTGTATCAAAGCTGTGACCGAGAGACCGAAAAACAGCTTCTGTCTCCAGGCCATCAGACTATTACATAGTCACCACTAGCTGGCCTCCACCCTGAACTTAGTCGCTGTTACTAGCCGGCTACCACCCGGTAATCAATCAATCAAATGTATTTATAAAGCCCTTTTTAGATCAACAGATGTCGCAGTGCTATACAGAAACCCAGCCTAAAACCCCAAACAGTAAGCAATGCAGATGAAGAAGCACGGTGGCTAGGAAATACTTACCAGAAGAAACCTAGAGAGGAAGAAACCTAGAGAGGAACCAGGCTCTGGGGAGTGGCCAGTCTTCTTCTGGCTGTGCCTGGTGGAGATTATAAGAGTACATGGCCATTAAGGCCAGATTGTTCTTCAGGATGTTCAAACGTTCATAGAGGGGTCAAATAATTCCAGTGGTTGTAGAGGGTGCAACAGGTCAGTACCTCAGGAGCATTCAGAGGTTGAGACAGAAGGTGCGGTAGAGAGAGAGAGAGTCAAAAACAGCAGGTCCGGGACGCAGGCAAAACAGTTGAAACTGGAGCAGCAGCACAACCAGGTGGACTGGAGACAGCCAAAGTTCATCAGGCCAGGTAGCCCTGAGGCATGGTCCTATGGCTCAGGTCCTCCGGGAGGGGAGGGAGAGAGTGAGAGAGAATTAGATTGAGCATACTTAAATTCACACAGGACACTGGATAAGACAGGATAATTACACCAGATATAACAGACTGACCCTAGCCTCCCTGCACATAGACTGGTACAGCAGGGGTAGGTCAGGGGACACTGTGGCCCTGTGAGACGATACCCCCGGACAGGGCCAACCAGGCAGGATACATCCCCAATATTAAATAATCAATACCGTGTTGCACCTTTATCCAATAGCATAACAAATGAACAATTCTTACAAGTAAAGTACAAAGACTTAACTTTTGACTGTCTTTAAGACATCCTCTATATCAAATTTCAGCTTGACCGCCCAGCCAAAGCGAGCTTTACTTTGGTGTAGATTTATACATTATATTATCCAAGAATATAATAAATAATAATTATTGAAATTACCATTTATTCCCAGATCCCAGACGGTAGCTTTAAGCTTAAGCAGCTATCATGTAGCACCTGTAGGTCTACCCATCAATTAAAGAAGGAACTTAGTATCATTCACTGAATATACTGCAAAATTCACCTGAGCTCTGTAGACTGGTCTTCCCTGGCTGTCTGACCCTGCTGGGAATCTTCCCACTTCTAGAAAGTAGGCTATAGAAATAGCTCAAGAGAAAGTCTCCAACTCTGCTCTCTTCATACTACATCTAACATATTGCCTAATATCAGGGGCCCAACTTTGTTTTTAGAAGTGGGGGGGACATAAAGTCGGATGAACACTCCAGACAGCCTACCCGACTGCTCGGAGGCATCCGCATGGCCCTAAAACACACCGTCGCCTCATTTTATATCACATGATACAACGGGGGGGGAGGGGTAGGCAAAAATGCAATTACAGAATGTGGGGTGTACACTTGATTTGATGTCGCTAACGTTAAGTAACTATTCGTTGTTGAAGACTTTTATAACGCTACCAAGATAGAGAAGCAAGTTACAAATATATAGTTTAATGTTATACATTTTCTAGAAATTAGATATTAAAAAGTTTGTAGTGGGCATTAACTGTTTGGTGTTAGCTAAAGTAGTGTTACTGTTTGTAGGTAGTTAAGACACAGAACATGCAAAAAACGAGCTAACGTTAGTCAGCAAGTTAATAGTTGTCATTAGTTTTCTAATCAATACTCGAGACTATTGATAAAATACAATTGAGTGAGGTTATTATAAACTATAGCTAACCCATTACTCTTCACTTAATACACTATATAATTTCACATGGGCAATGTTATGTTCTGTTAATTACTGATGTCCCCTTTAAGAATGGAGCATCCATGGTCATGCGCAGTGTTGTTCTATGTTTATTCTGGTACTCACTCAGTTCAGTAAATGTGAAGCTCCAGTTCCATTTCTTGTATTCAGAGTCTTTCTTATAATATAAATAAGTAATAAGAGCTAAGACACTACAATGGCGACGAGGATGATTACCTGCAGTGTGCATCATGAATGCAGATGGAGCTCGTAGGAAGAGAGGAAGATTTTGACCCTGTAGCACAACAGCTAGCAAGCAGTGACGACGAGGGGAGAGCTAACGAGAACGAGGCGGCAGATCAAAGACCCGTGGAGCCGGAGGTAAAGAGAATGGCTAGCATCGGGAAAATAGATGTGTTTGATGACACGCAAGAAAACCCGGCAACTTACATTGAACGACTGGAACAGTACTTCATTGCAAACGACATTGCTGATAACAAGAGAGTACCAGCGTTGTTGAGTTTAATTGGCCCAAAAACGTACAGTTTGCTAAGAGATCTGACTGCCCCTCTGAAGCCCTCAAATAAAACATTCACAGAGATTGTGGAGATATTGCAAAATCACCTATCACCTAAACCACTCCTCATCGCGGAACGTTTTCGTTTCCACAAGAGAGATGAGGGTGAGGGTGTTAGTACATATGTAGCAGAGTTGAAGAAACTGTCTGAACATTGCCAGTTTGGAGAGAACCTAAATGACACATTAAGGGATAGATTTGTTTGTGGACTGAAACATGAACACATTCAAAAACGTTTGCTCACAGAATCAGATATCACGTTTGCAAAGGCTGTTGAAATTGCTGTGACTATGGAAATCGTGACGAAAGATGCATTTGAGTTGCAACGTAAAAGAAATACTGACCTATCACAAACTTCCCTGCACAAATTTTCACGCAGCCGACAGCGCCCCCGTGTGGCCAAAAAATGCAACATGTGTGACAGAGATGGTCACAGAGCAGAGGACTGCCGTTTCAAAGACGAAATTTGTCACAAATGCAGTAGAAGGGGGCACATTCAAAGAGCATGCAGAGCAAAATTCAGTCACAACAGGAAAACTGAGAAAATGAACGGGTCTGTGAATGCACTAGCAGAGAACAGTGGCAGTGATTCAGATGAACGATTAATTGGTACAATGGAGTTAAACACAGTGACTTCTCCCAACAGTAGCATAATATGGGTGACACCAGATATCGAAGGCAAACCCCTCAAAATGGAGCTGGACACAGGATCTGCAGTGTCTATAATTTCCACTACTGTCTACAATGAGCACTTCAAGGCTATCAAGCTGAAGAACACAAATGTGTTGCTGAAGACTTACTCAGGAGAGAGATTGAGCCCAATGGGGGCGTTGCAGGTCAGAGTGAGTTATGGGGGGCAAACACAGCAGTTACAGCTGTATGTGGTGCCTGGAACTGGCCCCCCATTATTTGGCAGGGAATGGCTTTCAAAAATAAAGCTGAACTGGTGTGATTTGAAAATGCTCCACACGTTCCAGTCCAAAGAGAAAGACACAGACCAAACACTGGAACACTTGCGGAAGAAATACAACACCGTTTTCAGTGATCAGATGGGAACAGTAAAAGGCTTCACAGCAAAACTTGTACTGAGAGATGACGCAACCCCAAAATTCTGCAAAGCCAGATCTGTTCCATACTCCCTGAGACCAAAGGTGGAAGCGGAAATCGATCGCTTGCAGGATACAGGGATCCTGACGAAAGTGGACAGAAGCGAATGGGCCACACCCATAGTTCCTATTGTGAAGAAAGACGGGTCTGTTAGAATGTGTGGGGACTTCAAGGTAACTGTGAATTCAATGTTGCATGTGGACCAATACCCCTTGCCATGTCTGGAGGACATCTTTGCTGCACTAGCTGGTGGGAAACACTTCAGTAATATCGATCTGAAACAGGCTTACCTGCAGCTACCGGTTGAAGAGAGCTCCAAACAGTACCTGACAATAAACACACACAAAGGTCTATACAGGTATAACCGCCTGGTTTTTGGCATCGCATCGGCCCCAGCCATTTGGCAACGAACTATTGACCAGATTTTGCAAGGAATCCCAGGAACCCAGTGTATACTGGATGACATGATCATAACAGGACGCACCGACAAAGAACACCTGGCTAACCTGGAAGAGGTCCTGAAAAGACTGAAAGAGTATGGTCTACAGGCAAATTTACAGAAGTGTGAGTTCTTCAAAGACAAGATTTTCTTCTGTGGACATGAAATTGACCGCAATGGATTGCACAAAACACAGGACAAAATCGAGGCAGTGGTACAGGCACCACGACC
Source organism: Salvelinus alpinus (assembly GCF_045679555.1). NCBI lineage: Eukaryota > Metazoa > Chordata > Actinopteri > Salmoniformes > Salmonidae > Salvelinus > Salvelinus alpinus. The sequence continues at coordinate 55,929,069 of NC_092091.1, forward strand.
ACAAAATATCACAGAAGTGAGATCTTTTGCGGGGCCGATCAATTACTACAGAAGATTCCTCCCAAACCTTTCAGCAGCACTCCAGCCTCTAAATCAGCTCCTGGAAAAGAATAGGACATGGCGGTGGACAGAACAGTGTGAAAATGCATTTCTTGAGGCAAAACGGCTCATCACATCTGAACAGGTCCTGATGCATTACGACCCTGAACTGCCAGTGAAGTTGGCTTGTGACGCGTCCCCTTATGGCTTAGGGGCCATCCTTTCACACACACTGAAAGATGGGTCAGAGAGGCCAGTTGCATTCGCGTGACGAACATTGAATGATGCAGAGAAAAACTACTCACAAATTGACAAAGAAGCACTGGCGCTAGTGTGGGGCGTCAAGAAATTCCACGCATACCTATATGGCAAGCGTTTCACACTGGTTACGGATCACCAGCCATTGCTTTCCATTTTCAGTCCAAAGAAAGGCATTCCGGCAATGACAGCAGCCAGGTTACAGCGATACGCCTTGTTCCTTGCCAGTCATATGTATGACATTGAGTTTAAGCCGTCGTCCCTCCACACAAATGCAGATGGATTATCCAGACTGCCGTGTACAAGAGAAAGACAAAGGAGTGTGGATGCAGTGGACATTTTCCATACCGCTCAGCTCGAGGCACTACCGGTCACAAGCACAGTTATCAAACAGGAGACAAGGAAAGATGTGACCTTGTCAAAAGTGTACACCTACACCATGTCAGGATGGCCAGCTACTGGCAGAAAGGAGCTGACTCCGTATTTCCAGCGGAGAAACGAAATTACAACGTACCAAGGATGTTTGATGTGGGGAATGAGAGTCATGATACCCCAGAAATGCCAACATCAGGTTTTGCAGCAACTACATGAAGGTCATGTTGGAATTGTCAAAATGAAGCTGCTCGCAAGGAGCCACTTCTGGTGGCCAGGTCTGGATCAACAGATAGAAAATATGGCAAAGAACTGTAGCGGATGTTTGAAAACCCTTCACATGCCTGCTCCTGTCCCAGTCCACCCTTGGGAATGGCCCACAGAGCCATGGCAGAGAATTCATGTGGACTACGCTGGTCCCTTTGAAAAGCACATGTTTCTGGTTATAGTTGATGCCCATTCCAAATGGCCAGAGGTGTTTTGCACTGACTCCTCCACCTCAGCTCAGACGATAGAGTGTCTCAGAACAACGTTTGCACGCTTCGGATTGCCGCTGCAGCTAGTAAGTGACAACGCGCAAGCTTTTGTAAGTGACGAGTTTACAAGATTCATGTCAGTAAATTTAATCACTCAACCTCAGCTCCTTACCACCCTGCCACCAATGGGCTGGCAGAATGCTTTGTGTAAACCCTAAAGCAAGGACTCCGGGCAGCAAAACGAGATGAAGGGACTTTGCAAACAAAACTGGCCAAGTTCCTGGTCTCCTACCGAAACACCCCACATGCCACGACAAATGAAAGCGCAGCCGCATTGATGTTCGGGAGGCCTCTCCGCACACGGCTGAACATCATGAAGCCTAACAGGCGTAATGAAGTGCTGAACAAACAAG